>NW_021680475.1:792231-805729 GCF_001412515.2 Diachasma alloeum
GGAGAATAACGACCTCCACGGACACCAAACTGTATCCGTGTGCATTCAAACTGAACGTCACATAGAATATTTTTAGTCTATTTGCATTTACCGTTTTCCATTTCAATCCATCTATTCTCCCCATTCATGAAAAGGACAAAAAAAATACAAAAAATGAAATAAAAGAATAGTGTCCGAGTGATTCAGACAAATTGGTGGTTTCGTTGTCGACCTTCGAGTGCTTTCCGGTCCGGGATCGTATTTCCGACTCATCTGAAATGCTACAGCCGCAGGTTCACGAAATACCAATATCTCCGCCAGGTCAAAAAGGTTCGGGGGAGATACAATCTCCTCAGGATGGGTAACGATCATTTAACGACGCCTATGTGCCTCCGAGAGTGGCGCCAACGTCGAGGCCGCCTATATTTTCAACTTTAAGAGATATAAAAAACAATAATAAACCAAAACTAGTGGCTGGTCACACCATTGGCATGTGGACAGAACATTGGAGCTTAAAGCAATTGCTTTTCGATTGAATTCCGCGGAGGAAATTCGGAATACAACAGGCAGATACACAGAGAAAAAAAATGTTTTTTGAGAAGTAGTTCTTTACTAGTATCAAGAAACTCATGGGTTGAGAATTGACAAGAAAAGAACATCTTACAGCGAGGGAAAATAACTTTCGTTAAGGGATACTTGTCCGAAAGATTATGTTCACAACAAGAAAGCGACAAGTGGTTTTTGCATTAAAATATTTTGGATTTGAGACGGAAATATTATTGAATAAGTAGTTGAATAAATTGATTCAACTAGACTTGGTTAGAGGAATCACTTGCTTATCATAAAAAAATGATTCTCGTCTTTGGGACGTGTACAAAATCTATTGATGAATATTTTTTTTCGGTGTAAGATATTTTTTTCTTGTCAATTTTTGAGCCATGCGTTTCTTGATACAAGTCGAGAGATACTTTTCAAAAAACTTTTTGTACCATTTATTTGGAGATAATCAGATGTAATTTGCAAAGAATTTGCATCTATGAATTGTGAAAAATTTAATTAAACATTTGTTTCTGTGTATTAGTTACTTGGGTTTACAGACATTGATTTTGATGGAGTTTAATAGAGACGAAAAATTGAGTTAAGTACTTTGTAGTTGACCTTTCCTTTTCTTTATTTGTAGTTAACCATTTAACTGATTTCCTCATTTTTTGATTCTTCATTTTGAACCATGAGGAAATGTTTCAAAAATTTATAAAATGAGTAGCAATTTTCGAAGATTGTGCTTTTTTTATCAATCATTTGTAAATAATCAATCTTTCATCCTGGAAAGCATTTCTTTTACAATTTCGATGATGTTTTATTATGAGAAAAAAGAGTGTGTTCTCAATTGAAGCAAAATTATATTTTAATCATTTTTGTCTGAGTTTTCTGAATTCTCAAAAATTTTGGAGAAGCCATATTGCCCCCGAAATATAACGTAAGCATGGATAAATCACATAATTTATTGATTTTTTCATCATTTAACGGAAAAATGTAAATCTTAGTCCAATTATTCAGTAAAAAATCAAAGAAGTTGAAAAAATTCAGGTGAACACATTCTCCGATTTTTTAATTAATTGAAAATTCAAGTAAGTGCAGAAATTCCTGTCTTCTTTCAACTCGACCCTATTTGAATTCACCTGATTCCTTGAAACTCGAAAATTCCTAAGCATTTTCCACGTAAATCGAAGTTAATAATAATCTTGTGAAAATTACTATCAGAGGTTGATCACGAATAAAAAACTGAGCGTTTGCATCATGCCACTTTACTTGAAAACAATCAAAATACATTATCTATTCATTTGTTTTTCACTCATCACGCTATACGACCGCTCAAATTTTTCTTCATGATAGGCCCCCAGACCCCGTGAAATTTTATTTTTTTTCAACACTGTAAAAAGAGGTGTTGTGTCATTATCTACAATCCGTCCTTTCTCCGTGTGAATCACCCCAAATTCAAGCCGAAAAGATAGAAGACCCTCCAAAAAGGGGAACAAACCGAAGGCAAGGGTTGATGTCTCCCGTTTTTTACGTGTGATGCAACTGAGCCTAATTTTTCCCAGACCGTCGAATTGATAATTAATTGATAAAATCAGTGAATATGACGAACTGTTCCCGCCGGGGGTAAAGACAGGGGGACGGAAGTGTGCAAGAAAGGACTGAGGAATGAGCCTAGGCGACTGAAGAAAAGAGACAAGCAGAAGAACGGGGCCGGGTGAACGGAGTGGCTCGTTAGCGCAAGCCACCCATGAGATAGCAATCGGCTAATCTTCGTCGAATAGAAGAGATGGTGGATGGCGGAGTGGTGGAGGAGGGGGTAGAGCATGAGCTCTCTACGGTTTTTTTTGTTTTACTCTCAGGAAACACATACACCGTCGACTGATTATCCGTCTGCGGTTCTATTCCAACGTGTCAGCAAACGCCTGAACCTTTTTTCTTCATTTCCCCCCCCCCATTTAATTTATCGCCCCTTGTCTATCGTTTTACATTTGCGCAACGATTCTAAAACACAGCCCCACTCATATGATACTGATTACAATCACGATGGTTCCTGATATCTCAAACTGTTTTAGGTTTAATTTCAAACTCTTTTGTTAAATCATTTCGTGAAATGTAATTTCATGTGTTGGGAGTTTACGGTGAATTAGAAGGTCTTTTGTTAAACCGTTCGACGAATGCTAGAATTAATTTTCAAGAGGAAAAAAAGGGAGGGAAAGAGTCTAGTAGTTCGTTTTATCTTTTCGGATACATAGCGGAGGCATTCTCGTGGGCCAGACTCTTGGCCTTTCCGCGCTTATGATGTACGAGCGCCGTACGTCGTGCTCCATGCAATTAGGAAACTCCCCCCTCACACCATCGCCCCCCCTTTTCGAGCTCGATTTAGAACAGTGGATCGTCTCTTCTGCTGCCTCTTGCCACGAAGGCGCTAACTCTCACGCCCGGTATAAATGACTGACTGCCACGGCGTTGACACTGAAATATTAATGAGGCGTCTTAAATTCATCAGCCAATACAGTGCCAGTTCCAAGTAAGTATACTCTGGTTTGGGTTACGGAATTCAAACAAACGCTGGGGATTGAATAGCCATGGACGACTTTTTTTTTTAATGAATGGTATTGGCCGAGTCATTGTTCTTAATTCAGAACAGAATGATTCTTCATCTCTGAGAAACTTGAAGTATTCGGCGGTCAATGAAGAGATTGAATGATGCACGAAAAACAAAATCAATCCTGAGTTTTGGTAATCGTGTGGCGTATTGGTCTTTCAGAAATTTTCACCAGAACTCCCACATAGAGTTGATGAATTTTCGGTTGTATTATCCGGCAACTTTTTGGAAATTTTCATCCAGTGACGGTTCCACTAAGATTTTAAGCATTTTGGCATCGAAAATTCACAATTTGATGGAAAAATCAAATGAAACTGTAAATTTCAGTTAAATTTTTTAATGAAAATGCTAAGAAGTGCATTGACATTTCATTTAAATTATAACGCCCTTCAAATTTTCACGAACTCAGTGAGGTTAGGGACACTAAGAAAAATATGTAATTCTGTCAATCAAATTTGTTTAAGAAAAGAATTTATGGTGAAATTTTATTAGGAAATTTCGAGATTTCGTTTGTTTGAAACAAATTTGAGTTGCAGAATTAATTTTTTTTAATGCACCAGGGGATCAGTTGTAGCGGTTCCCATGAATGAGTCATTCCCTTCACAGAAAACAGAAGGTCTTTTGAGAACTAGATTTATACTTGTAATCAAGAAACTCGTGGCTCGAGAATTTTCAAGTGCAAAATATCCTACACTGAAAAAATCAGCCTCGAAATTAGCTTAAGAATTTTCTCGACATATTTTTGACGAATTTTGTAAACAGCAGAGTTGGAGGAAAATAAATATTAATTTTGAACAAACTCGTGATATTTTTTGAGATTCTTCATCTAGTCAGATTTCGATCGATCGGAAGACAGCATTTCGAAGAAAAAATAGATGCAGAGCTTCAGATGAAATTTTCTTGCGGTTCCAATGATTCTGTTCGCAATCATCAATCTTGTCAAGTTCTCAAATAAAGTCAACAGTTATGTTTGACTTGTCATTCATCAAATTTAGGATAAGATTTACTCCAATAGCCAATTACTCCAGTCACACTCTCCAATCTTATCAAGTTCTCAAACGAGAAAAACAGTTTCCTGAATGATTTGAAGACGAAACGAGTTTGAAGTTCGTGATGAGTAATATAATTGGACAGACAGGAAAATTTAATTTTGAACGAGAAAGAATGCAACCTGTTTTACCCAAGTAGGTTCCAAAATATTACAAGAGAGAATTTCATCGAATAAAAAGTTTTCCATTTGGATCTTGATAAAAACTAGGTCGAAATGACTTGTCTTTTATGACATCCAGAGGACAGACCTCAATCACGATCTTAAATCTGGTCAAGGTCCGAAATAGGAAAAATCGTTCATAAATTAAGAACAATAGGTATTCTAAATTTAACAATGGTTTCCTCTACCTGCACCACAAACAATTGCTCCATTCAACGGCTAGAATTGGTTGGATTTTGTCGGAATATACGATCACGAGATAACCCAAAATTCTGAATATTCATTATGATTCAAATGCAGTATAATTCAAATCAAAAAGCCCATTAAAAGAGGTTGGACAAGTTGTTTCCTCTGTTTTCCACTCGACGAGCATAAGGTTTTAGTAGCGTCTTCATTTCACTGATTAAAATAAACCTTATACATGCATGATAATAAACTGTAACGAAATGACTAAGGTCTCCGTTGCCTCTTGCTATCATCGCCAACAATCAGTAACCCTAGGCCTTCATATCACCCACCTCTCCCACCGATCATCAAAAATGGATGTAAACCTGGAAGGAGCATAAGAGCATATTATGGATTAAAAGCATCCACTAGTGGTTTTGACGCTTGTTCGCACCGTGGCCTCGCTAATTAGGCACTCGAGTTACGATGACTATCTGTCCAACCACATGTCCCTTAAAGCGATTCCGTGCCCCCAAACATCCGGTGTTGGTGACTCGCCCCTTTCCGTTTTACAACTTGCCCAAGAAATTCCGAGGATTTAAGTACACATGTTTTTATTTTTCACCCCAGTGCTGGATGAATTTTTCCACATGGAGAGAAAATTCCAGTAGCAATGACTCTATAAAATCCTTGCATGACGAATTTTTTAAGAATCGTTGAGTGAATGTGAATGATTACGCAATATTGAACGATCATTCACATATGTGGAGGAATTTTTCTGTGACGGAGAATTATATTTGTTACCAAGCGCGATATGATAAAATTTTACTCTCAGCCGTCCCCATGTCCTTCGCATCGAGGCCAGAAAAAAATACCCTAACGTTTGGGAAATTTTATTGTATAGGGAACCGTAATTTTTGCATCCATAAACGTGTTTTTTTTATCGAACGAATAGTAAGATATCCTGCGCAGAAATGATTTTTTATTGAACTACGATTTCACTCCGCGATTACCTTTCGTACACTGATAGAAAAAGTGGAACGATTCAGTTGCACCAAACGAGGCTTCTTAACTGTTACTGTGGTAATAGTTAAAAAGTGTCATTTGGTTCGACTAAACCTTTCTAGCAATGTATAGGGAAATTTGCCACGATATTCCAGTACTTTTTATTCAACGTTTCTTTCGTTTTTTCGTTAACGAATGGCATTAACAGTTAAGAAGCTTCGTTAATAGCAGCTAAATCTTTTTACCTTCTGTATCAGTGCTCTTGCCAGTATGACAGAGGGTAAGCTCTCAAATATTTTGGCTGTGATTTCCTAAAAATTTTCATCAAGTGCCAATTTGACTGAAATTTCAAGTAATTTCCTCACTAAAAATTCACAATTTGACGGAAAAATCCATGGGAACCGGAACCGGGAATTTTAGCTCAAAGATTCCAAGAAAATCCAAGTTAAGTAAATCAGTCATCCAGCTAAATATATAAGTAATTCAGCTGAATATATTCCTGTTATGAAGAATATGTTCAGTTTGAGGCTGAAAAACGATTAAATAAATTAATTTAACTAGATTTGGTTCGAGAAATCACTTTCTTGTCATAAATAAATTGTCCTCGTTTTTCGGACAAGTCATAATCTCTGTATGAAAGTTCTTTTTTCTCAGTATAATATATTTTGGTCTTGAAAATTTTTGAGCCATGAGTTTCTCAATACAAGTAAAGCCATATTTGTCAAAAAGCTTTTTTTTTCTGAGTGTAGGAGAGGCAGGCTGATGAAGTGGAGATCGATAAAATCGTAACGGTAGTAGCAATGAAATACGACTAAATATTTGGATAATTTGAATAAAATCATTAATTTGAGCTAACAAATTGATCGTTTCCCACTTTCCCTTCATAAATAATAAAATAAATACTCATCTCCGATCATAATCCTACGAATTGGGATTATAGGTGGAATGTAATGATAAATCTGTGACTTTATTCAATTTCGAGTCTTCAGTCCGTCACACGTAGATGACGCATCTCGATCGGTATTCTACCTTCCACTATCGAACACTTAATTTAGGAAACGACGGACCACATTAGAGAAGTGTCCAGTCAAGAATGAATGATGGAATGATATTTCATTTTTTAAAAAATTACAATTTGATATTACACTAAATTTTTTGTGAAAAATTGGTTCTCAGATGTTGTTTATATGAAAATCGAAAGAGACATTGAAAAATAATACGAATTCTATGGATTTCGATATGAAATATGTTCGAAAATTCCATACACCTCCACTTCATTATTGAAAGCATGAAACTCCATTCATAATGGCATTTCAGGTACAGTCAAAGCTGCGACAATTTATACTGTCATGGATTATAAACCTTTCATAAGTTATAGAAAATCACCTCTCATAAGTTATCCTCAGAGGTAAAAGTAGGTTTTGGCTGTAATTCCTCAATTCCTGATTGATCAGATGTGATATGACCTACAAAAGTTTTCTTTAGATTCAGTAGATTCAAAGCATACTGTTAAAAAATTTTGGTTGAAATTTCCGATACACTTCTTGAAGATTTCTACCAAGTACCAAGTACTACCAAAGGTACGAAGTTTTGCAGAAAAATCCTATTATATTTTAATCTGTTAAACTTGACATCTGCATTTATATGCAACAAAGTTTTTATGAAATATCCCATAATTTCGAAGGTCTCGGGGCATTAATGCTGATTATTCCCGTAACCAGAATCTCGGCCAATAGGAGGGCGGGATTTGATGTCACGTGGTACAATCTGCACGGTTTTAAATCGGTGAAATTTGGAAAAACTACGTAATGTTGCCGTGGAAAAATGAACACAATAAAATGAAAAACATGCAATTTCATGAAGGTGAGAGTAGTGAACCGATCCTTGAAATGACGGACATAAATGTTGAAATGAGTAAATTTAGAGACGATTTTCCGGATTCAATACAATTCTTTCCACCATTTTTTGTGTAATTTCTTTTCCTTTTTCCCAGATAAATTACAATTTTTAAATTCTCAATTTTAGGCTGCGGAAGTGTAGGTTGTACCATGTTGACATTAAATGCCACCCTCCATTGGCCAAGGTCCTGATCAGGGGAATAATCCGGCAAATACCCCTCTACACGGAGAGAAATATTCAATAAAAATTACATATCTTTTCCGTAATTCCGGAGTGCAATGTGGTTGCAGGAAATTTTACGGAACTGTCACCGTAATGTCGTTCCGTAATTTTTATCTGAATCTCCTGTGAAAAATTATAATACCGTAACTTAAATTTTCTGAGTCGATTCCGTAATCGGTGAGTGAATTGTGAGTTCCGTAATTTTTACTGAGCATTTCTCTCCGTGTAGCTTCAAAATGAATCGGACCGGAAATAAATCGGAATGAATTGTAACGAAGTCATCGGGAAGTACCCAATAATTTTAAAGCTCTTGTGGTATTATACATGAATATTTCTTTTACTCGGATGTCGGGTGATCGGAGTGCAGTATTTCGTGGAAAAAACTCAGAGCTACGAAGAAATTTCCGAAATCTAGGAGAAAATCTCCGGAATAGAACTGTTAGCCTCGGACACTGCGCTCCGATTGGCTGGAATCCGAAAAAAGGAAATATTCAGTAAAATTTAAAATTTCATGATTTTTCATACCCCAAATCAAATTTAATGTCGTTCTTCTGCAAACCTTTACCCAAAATCTATCAATTTTTGTCCAACTGGAGTGCGTCGAACACTCCGTACAACAACATCTAAAGTGAGGATTGACGTAAGCGTTCGAGTGATTCCAATTAAAATTCCCTCCTCATAAAATTTTCCCTCCATTTTTTCCTCCTCACTTCCATCCAACAAACAGTGAACAAACCCCATCCATAAGAAAAACCACAATAACCCAACATTGGCAATTAGTAAGACGAAGCTCATTATGGAAATTTTCCCGCGTAACTAAATACTTAATAAAGGCCTCATCCTGAATTTAAAAATAGCAAGGAATACCCGCATGTAAACACCTTAGTCACGATCCATAGTTCTAGTGGCTGGAGTACGCGTTTATCGTGCGTAAAACCGTGTGCCACACGTTATACGTATAAAATGTTCCCTATACCCATCGTTTTGCCACTGGTTCCAACCACTGTGGGCAAAATGGATCGCGTGTCGATCCGCGCCGAGATATTTGTTGCTTTACAGTTGTATCACGTTTTGCTGGACGAGGGGGAGAGCTATAACATCGACAAGAACTGCCCCATTGTTTCATTTGTGTGTAACAGTGGTTGTGTCCTCTTCTCCTTATGATCCCTTCCTCTGCAATCGCGGATACACTGTCGAAACACCATCGACCTCTTTTTTTTCCTCCTAAACCGCTTTCCCTTTGTCTTCCAAACGACTACTAAACGTTTTCATTCTGTTCTCCAACATTTTTTGTTCGCCTATTCAATGACTTCCCCTTGGTGAGAAGAAAATGGCTGAATAGACATGATTGTGGTTTCACCAGGGGCGGAGTTAAACAACGAGAAAAAATCGGAAAACACAAATCAGTGGAAACAGGGAAGTCTGAATGAGAAAAGTCTGCGGAACTGGAAGACGATGCCAGAGCGAGATGACGCCTTGCCGGCGCCTGGACCCCATAAAATCTATTTTCCTCGGATGTCATTCAGGCCGACCGAGGTAATACGAACCTGGGTCCACCATAATTTATCACCGTGACCCCCATCCCCACAAAGAAACTAAAAGAAAACCCTCAAAACAGAAGTATCTTACACAAAAAGCGAACATAATTGAAACCAATCTGAAATATCAATACACCTCAATGGAATTTCTCTCCCGCCTCCCGTCTCCAACAACCCAAGACGACCAAAAAAACCCTCAAAGAATTAATAAACAACAGCCCGAAGGTGTATTATACCCAGGACAGGTAATAAGAAGACAATTACGCGAGCTAAATGAAGCTTCAACTTGAATAATGGTAGCCCAGCGCAAGAGCGAGGGTTGGAGCCTGAGGATATTTCCGTTGCATCCTTTCGCATCCTCTCTCGGCATATAAGATTACAATTTGCTGGACCATGGCGACCCATCTCTAAGACTCCAGGAGAAATGCATCTACCCAAGTTCCGTACATCCACTGGTATTCAGTGTAGGAAGGGGGCATTCCCGGGGGGTTGGCCGGTGAAAATAAACTCGGGGTTATAATAACGCGCATAAATCAGAAGTGTTAATATTCGGGGGCGTATTAGTAGGAGGTGTAGTTATTCCACCTATATCCACCTGCCTCTGGACACAGTGTTGTGTTGTACGTTTTGAGAGAGAGGGAGAGGGCGAGAGAGAGATAGGGAGGGAGCAGATACTTCATATAACCGTGAGGGACCTCTGGGCGAATAATACTAACTCCGTTGCATCGGTATAGATCATGTCTGCTGGACGGTCCATGAGAGTGGTTTACCCGCCTCCTTGTTAACCCAGCCGAGTTTACTTAGTCCTTCGGGGTGCTTCCACACGTTACGCCCGCTAATAGCCTACCGTTAGCCAACTACCGTAGATATAGCCCCATCCTCTCAACCTCATTTTACGTATTAACTGGTTAGTATCGATCATTCTTGCTTGCAAAATACATTTTCACCATTGAGCCGATGCTGGTACTGTCACAGCTGTCTCGTTAGAGTTTAGTTGCCCTCGTCATGTTGCATTGAGGCCGGGATGATGAATCTGGGGATACGTTGGGTCAGGTGGTGAGGGCCCAAGGTGGGCGGTCCTGCACCCCTTAAATCAAACGGCAGCCACTGGGATATTAATCCTCCTGGTGATTCTTCTCTCATCCCATTGGGGTTGTTTATTTGTTTGCTCAGAGCAGCGTAATTAGAATCTGATACAAATGATTCATTATTTATCGACAGTCTACCTGATTGCTTTCATCACCGATGGATGATTCATTTTTTGGGATAGATTGGCTCATTCTTACTGATCACGGTGTACAGGTGGGTTTGACGGTGTTGATTGAATGCTGACGCAATTGTACGTGTCGATTCATCGAGATCGATAACAATGAGTGACAGGTAGACAGTCAAGCTGAGTAGCTGACAATCACCTGTACTCCAGGACAATTGTGTTTCACTAGTGGTGACTAACGAAAATTCGTTGATTGTCGTTGATGATCGTCATGCCCGACGCGTTCTTACCGATTGAGGCATAATGGACACACGCGGTGACAGTTTAGATACACCACCTGAGACTTTTGGGAAATGCGTGAATTTACTGTTGAATTTCTTTTTTATTCAAAGTCTGGTGGGTAACGGCTGGTCACGTACACCACGTGCGGCCGCTCATACGGGCTCATAAAGAACGAAGAAAATTGAGTCTGAGTAATTCATTGTGGATATAGTATAATGGAGGAAGTGGTGATGAATTTCTATTGTGAAAATTAAAAATAAAATTGTGAATAATCGATAATGATAATGCAGTAAACACGAGACATACGTGAATGGTTATGTTGAAATCGATTTACGATAATTGACTGGTGGGTGATTGGCGAGGTATATGGTGAATGCGGAGAAGTTGACCCGAATCTGCCTCCTCCGTCAAATACATAACCGAGTAATCGGCTGGGATCGTTTCTACCGGTTTATTTATACGTGAAACCGTAACTAGCGCTTGTGCTGCGGGAGACGGGGGGTGGGGGGAGGGGATGTGTAAGGCGAGGGGGGCATCTCGTTAATTAGCCCCGGTGTCGATTTAATTACCAGGGGAGTAATTGGCATTGGCCACTGTCGTGCTACAGCCCCCCGTCTCTCGTCTCCTCCCCCTCCGCTCGTCTCCATTCCGCTTTTGTCGATCTCTCGCCCTCCCTCGATTTCGCATACCGTTGCATATTCATCGGTGGATTATTATATCCCTGTGTATGGTTTTCAGACCATTCCGTCCGCCCAGTTTCAATGATAAATTTCCGACGCGAACGAAAAAAAAAAAAAGAGGAATTCGCTTCTTTGTTTCCACTGTTTAAATGAACATTTTTCACAATTTAAAATTTCATTCAGTTGTTGGTAGTTGGTTGGGTACAAAAAAACATTGAGCGGAAAAAAAATTCATTCCCAAATTTTTATGGAGTCGTGTTATCTGGGAACAAAAAAGGCCTGCAGTGGGGCAAAAAAAGCCCGAACTGGGAACGAATAAAGGTCACAGTAGCATTTGCGTATATCGCGCGCAATGTTATCCACAAACATGGCAGGGCTACGGCCAATTTATCCCAAGGGATGAAGCCGACGACGTGCCGAACTGTGTCTGGGATGGGGACTACCTTGTATAGTTGAATGAATTCAGTACGCAGACCCCCAGTGCGGTTGGCATGTATACAGTGGTCACTGGTTCAGCCTCCAATTTTACTCTATTTCTCTCGTCTGTTACTGATACCCATGGAAAATATCACGAATGCTACTGTTCGTATTGTCTAGTGGTCTCGAAATATTCTTCGAGAATTTTTCGTTACAAAAGTCATCGAAGATGTTTTTTCAGCTGCATTTTCCATTACAAATGGTAAAAACTTCAAAAAAATTAGAGAATCACAAACTTCATCGATCACAAAACTTCCATTCAGACGCATAATGACCAAATTACGGATAGTATTTTTGAATCAGGAAACATTTGAGTTCGATTTAAACGAGAGAAATAATGATATTTCAAATTTCATTGATTATCTTTCTCACTCGGATTTCAGCCAATCGGAGCGCAGTATTTGAGGCTGTCAAACAGTTTTATTTCGGAAATTTCTAAAAAATTTCAGACGGAAATTCACTAGTAGCTTCTCAAATGTTTCTCATCCTTCAACGCATTTCACGTTTAATATTCTGTGTGACAGATAAACAAAAAAGTGGGTTGTAAATGTATGGGTGTGTAAATGTATCCGGATGCTGTTCACTGCACTCTGCTTGGCCGAAATCCGAGTGGAAAAATAATCCGTCAAATACCACTTATGCTTCAAAATTAATCGGATATTTTCCTCAAGCTTCCCTGCCTAGGATCGAGTGTTTCAAATTTTGCAGAAAAATTGTAAACCTGTAAAATTTGAGACAATAGTTCCCAGGCAACGAAGCTATCGAAAAATATCCGATAATTTTGAAGCACTAGCGATATTACTACTAAAAATTCAATGGGATTTCAAAATTTTAAATAGCACGAAAACCAGAATTCTTCGTCTCATTCAATTATTTTCAATTGAAACGTGATATTTATTTCCGAATTACACTGTTAAAAATTTGTCAGTGAAATTTTCAGTAAGAGTCGTGAAAATTTCTAAGAAGTTCCATTTCCACTGAAATTTCAAGGTATTTTGTCATTCTAAATTATAATTTCATGGGAAAATCCGTGGAAACTGTAAATTTCTGTTTAATCATTCCGGAAAAATTGATAAAAAATCAGGAAAATGTAGAGGAATCTCCTTGAATTCCAGATTCCTCTGAATTTTCAGATAATTCAAGGGAATTTGGCAGTGAATAATTATTTTCATTTGAAAATGCATGTACATTGTGGAATTCCCGTGTTCCTGCCGCTAGAAAATTTGGGCCGTCCTCGAATTTTCGGAACAACTTCGAAGTCCATTGACTTTTTCCTCTTGAATCAAATTCAACGTCTTTTTCTCACGGTGTGAGAGGAGTGGAGGATCCGTCCGAGTAGTAGTGCGCCACAAGAGAAGCACGCTGACGCACGCACACCACTACAAAACGACGAAAAGTGGGATACCATGAGACGGAGCAAAGGGTTAACAGTGTATGCTGAATTTTCAATTGAGTACAAATTCGGAAATATATTGGCCGTGACTATTCGCACCATTGCGTGAATCACTCCCGTACACTCCATACACTCCACGCATGCGTGAAGTTTGTGTGTTTCACGCAGCCGAATTTTCATACTGCTGTGTGTTTCACGCAGTTGAAGTTTCATACTACTATGTGAAACTAGAAATGGAACTGCGTGGAACACACAGGTGTATAAAAATACAACTGCGTGAAACACACAGT
>NW_021680475.1:805895-806101 GCF_001412515.2 Diachasma alloeum
CATTTTCGTTTTTCGCGATTATCTCGGAAACTATGAGAGATAGAGCCTTAAAACCTATTCCATTCGATTCCTGAGGAAATTTGGGTTCCGTATAGGCAGATGGACGGCTCAGAATTGCGTTTTTCCACTTCCGAAGCCTTATACAAGATGAATTAAATTGATTTTTTTTTGCACTTTCGTTTTTCATGATTATCTCGGAAACTATG
>NW_021680475.1:812515-877672 GCF_001412515.2 Diachasma alloeum
CAAGATGAATTAAATTAATTTTTTTTGGCACTTTCGTTTTTCGCGATTATCTCGGAAACTATGAGACCCGATCAATTAGCCCCCCATGTATAGATATTCCAAATTTTTATTTTTTTCCTCATTGAAGTAGTTTTGAAAAAAATTGCGAGCTAATAAAAAACATTTGCTAGTTAGGACTTTTTTTAAAATAAATTTTTGCCTGTGTGTATCACGCAGTTGTATTTTTATACACCTGTGTGTTTCACGCAGTCGTATTCAGATACTCCTGTGTATTTCACACTCCTGTGTGTATAAACACACAGTAGTATTAAACTTCAACTGCGTGAAACACACAGTAGTATGAAACTTCAACTGCGTGTAATACACAGCAGTATGAAAATTCGGCTGCGTGAAACATACAACCTTCACGCATGCGTGGAGTGTATGGAGTGTACGGGAGTGATTCACACAATGGTGCGAATAGTCACGGCCTTAAAAATTTCGTGGAATATTCGGTTTGAAAATTGTGTTGAATTTTCAGTTGAATATTATGTGGAAAATTGTGATGAAAAATTGGTGTGGAATTTTGGCCCGGCCGGGGCTCGAACCTGGGAGCTTGAGGTTGTGAATCTCATGCTGCTACCAAGTGCGCCACACAGCCGGGTTATTTCTATTCATTTCCATAGAATAATTGAACTGAAATTTACAGTTTCTATGGATTCTCTCATAAAATTGTGACTTTTTAATATCGAAATCCCCTGAAATTTCAGTGAAACTGTGACTTGATAAAAATGTTCAAGAAGTATACCGTCAATTTCAACAGTGTAACAGTAGTCGTATTAATTTCTCCAAACAGAGAAACTATCCTCGCATTGACAACACTATTTCAGATTTTAACTTTCGTCTACAAAGGTGTTATTCCCTTGTTTGCACAACAAGTTATCCGCTCTCCCAGCACCGATATTTCAGATTTATTGACCTGTCATCGAGTCCAGCCCTCGAAAACTGTGAATTAACCACACCGCAGGTGTCAAATTATCAGAGAACACTCGGCCCTGAACGTTTGACGTTAAGCCACCGCATACCCCCAGTAATTATATTTCGTTCCTCGGTTATTATAACGTACCACGGGGTGTACATCGGCATCATCAACGCCAGTGTACTCCAGCGCGTGTGTAATAACCTCCGTATGTGTACTGGAAATTACCAGCGAAATATTGTCAGAAGGGGTTTAACACACCTAGGCATTCCCCCCTTTCATTCCAATCCTCTTATTAATGGCCAGTCACACCGGGATTTATTAATCCACTTATTAAACGTATTTATTATCCTGTAATATTTATCTGTACCTTGAGTCGGGTTAAACGTGGCTCCTCAGCAGCGAGTTTCGCAAGCGCCTGGTACTCTCCCTGTGCCGCTCTCACCAGCCATTCTCTCGACTTCCCATCCAGTTGCTGATCGAAGATTTCGTAATTAATCATCAATACATCAATTTGTAACAACAATCAACAAATTCACCAGCCAAAATAGAAGACTCACCGAAGCCACAGAAGCGCTGTCATCCTCGTCCGTTCCCTGTCGAGCAAAAAAAACGAAAAGACATTCAATCAATTTCCCGTGAAATTGGCGTCACACAATAAAAATCATAAAAAAAATCACGAAAAAAGGGGGATATTGAAGGATAGAGGTGGAGCTGAGCCGTGATCCGCATCACGGGTAAACGACTATTCATCCCCGTTAAACTGTTTGTATTTTCACTCGTCACGGCAACGGAACGCCGCAGGAGGGCGACCATATCGACACACTTGGCGTCTCCAATCGACCATGACTTATCACAAAATTTGACTCATCTTTTAGTCGAGTCATTATTAGGTACCATCAAGCCACGATATATCTTTATCCATCTGATTTCTCTTTACCTTGCAGCCATTAATGCAGATGGAGATGGTGTCTCTCCGCTTGTTCAACCTCACGTGTTCACGTACTAATTTTTTCGTAATGAAATTTCTCGATTGAATAATTTTTTATAAGTATCGACCTGAGTTGCCGTTATTTTCATGAAGGTTTTTGTTTCTGTCTTCGAGGAGGTACAGGAGCCAAGAATAAAAAGGGACCTCCAACGTGAAGTGTTGGTTTTGCAGGAAATTGTTTTTGCCAAAAATTTATTGACCATTAATTAAATCCTGATATTTGAGTCTTTCTAACTCCGAAATATGCATAATTTCATACATCCCCTGGTAGCAGATGTGGAATGGGCCAAGATTGGCTGAGGGTGGCTCGATGCTAGCCAGCACTGGGCCATCCTTGGCTTACCCTCGGCCGTTCCTCATCTCCTACCAGGTTCTGACAGAGCATTTAAAATTTTCTCACGCCTCACCGAAAACTCAATATGTCTCTCTACTCTCTCGCAGGTAGAATGGTATCTCTTTCCTTGTCCAACTTCGCATGTTCACGTATTAATTTTTTTCGTAATGAAATTTCTCAATTGAATAATTTCTTTTGAATATAGACGTGAGTTGCCGTTATTTTTATGACAGGTTTGTTCCTCATTTCGAGGAGGTACAGGAGACTCAGAACAAGAGGGAACCTTCAACGCTAAGTATGTTTTGCATGAAATTATTATTGTCATTGCAAAAATCGATTAATTAATCATTAAATCATTAAACGGAGTATTTAAAACTTTCTCACGTTGCATCGAAAATTCAATATGTCCCTGTGCTCTCTCACAGGTGGAAATGGGCTGTTCGCTTGTCCAACTTAGCGTGTTCACGTACTAATTTTTTCCGTAATAAAATTTTTTGATTGAATAATTTTTTTTAAATATTGACGTGAGTTGCCGTTATTTTCATGAAAGTTTTTGTTTTTTTCTTGAAGGAGGTACAGGAGCCTCACAACAAGAAGGGAACTCCAGCGCGAAGAATTTGTTTTGCATGAAATTATTGTTATGATTTCAGCAATTGATTAAACAATTATGAAACCCAGACATTTGAGTTGTCTTCAAATCCCAAAGACCCATGATCGATTTGAACCCATTAGACAGAGCATTTGAAGCTTTCTCACGCGGCAGCAAAAATTCAATATGTCCTTCTGACCTCTCTTAGATGAAAATGGTATCTCTTCGCTTGTCCAACTTCGCATGTTCACGTATTAATTTTTTTCGTAACAAAATTTTTTGATCGAATAATTTTTTTTTAATATTGACGCGAGTTGCCGTTATTATTACAAAAGTTTTTCTTTCTCTCTTCGAAGAGGTACAAGAGGTGCAGAGCAAGAAGGGACCTCCAATCTGAAGTATTTATTTTACATGAGATTATTGTCATTGAAAAAATCGATTAATCAATAATCAACTCCAGACATTTTACTCTCTTCAAATCTCAAATACTCATGATCGATTTCAAAACACATCTGACGGGGCATTTAAAACTTTCTCATGCTGCACCGAAACCTCGATATGTCCCTCTGCCCCTGCGCAGGTGTAAATGGTCTCTTCGCTTGTTCACGTATTAAATTTTTTCGTAATGAAATTTCTCGATTGAATATTTTTTTTTGAATATTATGAGTTGTCGTTATTTTTATGAAAGTTTTCGTTTCTCTCTTCGAGGTACAGGAGCTTCAAAGCAAAATGGGACCTCCAACGTGAAGTATTTTATTTTGCACGGAATTATTATTGTCATTTCAAAAATTTATTAACCAACAGTTACCAGACATTTCAGTCCTTTCAAATCCCAAATACTCATGATCGATGTGAACACATCTGACAGAGCATTTAAAACTTTCTCACGGTGCATCAAACACCCAATATGTTCCTCTGCCCTCTCTCCCCCGTCAAACTTTTCCAGGACCTCTTAAAAAACTTTTGTCCTGACATGGCTTTATGGGCTCTTGGGCAACAGACACTCATCGCCTCCTCCAGGCGAATTAAATATGCTACATCTGTGTGCGCATGAGAGAAAGTTTTTTTTTGTCATATAGCCGAGAGAGCGGGACACTTGAAATCTTAATGGGCACTCTGTGGATTGTCCTCGAGGTTTGTATCAACAAGGACCACTCCCGGCCACTCGACTAATTTAAGGCACGCGTCCGATTCCAATGGCACGTGTCAAAGAAAACACGAAAAGTCGAACTCTTCATTCCTCCTATTATCATATCCAGGAGGCTGGTGGTGTTGATACTCGAGGGATATGGGAAATGTTTTAATAAGCTACGCACACAGTCCGTGCGTCTCTTGGGGTGAAGCGCCAAGTATAAATACATATATTCGTCTGCGATACGCAGTGCTGTAAAAGAGAGAAAGAGAGAGAGAGAGAGAGAGAGAGAGAGAGAGAGAGAGAGATATGAGAGAGGGAGAAATTGGGGTAGTTGAAACTGGTCAGGAGTGTACACAGGACGTATTGGTTTGAATATGGTGGGGTTTTGGTACAAGAGGCAAAACATGTTGCGGCACGAGCTGACTCGAGAGCTCCCCGGAATTAGCTTTATTATAACCTGGGGGCCATCCATACCCACCATAATTGCAAGTGAACATTCACGATACGACAAGTCAAATTATAAGCAAACATACACTTCTCAATGTAAGGTGAGGAAAACCTTGACAGCTTGACCGCTCATACCGGCCAAAAAGAATGAACGACACTGCAAAAACAGAGCAAAAGAAGCGGAGAATAATTCGTTAAATTGATTCACAGCCCGAGAGTGGAAGATTTCATTAGCTAGAAGGAAGGAAACGAATGGCCAGAGAGACAGAGTGGAGCCTCCGGTAGGTGGGAGATGAGGTAAGAACAAAGAGTTGCGTGAGGATAAGAGTACGGAGTCAAGCGGTGGAATAGAGAAGGAATGAAGAACACTGGGATTAGCTTGGGTAGGTATGCGAGATCGATTATGCGATCTGCGGATAACGTTGGCCTGATTTATTCCCCTAATGGGCGTTCGCGCATTCATTTCGGTGGCGGACGAGGCAATTCGCAAGCCCCCGGAGCTGGTGGTGCTGGGCCTTCCTCGCGAGCAGTACTGTCAGTGACAGGAAAACTCTCGGTGGGTGATTCAGCGTTCGGTTTCGGCGACGCCTCCCAACGACCGCCATAATGCCTATACGAAATGTCTTTCTCTTTCGCCCCCGGGGATTACTTACATCCAATGATTTTCCCAATCAATTTACTGAGGATTTTCTTTTTCCGACTTGATTATTAAACAGGAAAAGCCGGTTGATGGCTTCATCAGTGGATTCTGATGACAATTTGGATGGAAAGATTAGGCGCGACTTGTACGATAATTCAAACCGCATGGGACAGACAGGAAACGAGGACGAGAATTGGTTGGAATTAGCCAGCAACTCGATTATTAGTTTGGTGGTGAATGGTGATTCATAGCTGGCTAGTCGTATTTTCCTGGATATACCCAACTGCGGAGGCAAACCAGAGTTTGCTCCGGATGGGGAACATGGAGCAAACTACACGCACGCCTCTTCCAACCCATTCCCCCCAGTCACTCTGTCCCCCCACACCCCCCTCCTGGTTTTCCAAACGGGTGACAGGAATATTCGTACATAGCATGTACCACTCTGGCGCCCCTCGCAGGCCCTCTCTCATACGCATCGTACCGCGATCATATCGCGATGCTCCTATAATTCACTGGATTATTTGCACTCGACCATTACCATTTCCACCGTCATGTACCTGTAGTTTGTCTATCAATGCTATCGAGTCGAATTCCCCATAACAGTACGAAAATTACTGTTTTTTATTCGAATTAACAAATTTTTC
This sequence comes from Diachasma alloeum, assembly GCF_001412515.2. NCBI lineage: Eukaryota > Metazoa > Arthropoda > Insecta > Hymenoptera > Braconidae > Diachasma > Diachasma alloeum. The sequence goes on from NW_021680475.1 coordinate 818,254, forward strand.
CTGATCCCCTATTGCCCCTGGGGATTTAATTTTAACGAAGCCAAATCTTCGAGTCATGGATAAGAATACGCGTGGGTGTTTATGAAAGAAGGTAACACACCACTTGAAGCGAAAGCTCCTTCGAGGCGGGGATAAAGGTATGTAGAGGCCCACAGTGGTCTGACTGTGCAGCCCTGATACCTCGCTCCCATGGCTAATTCCGAGGTGTAATCTGTGGGTACCATCTCCACTGGATTAGCATATAGATAGCGTTAGGGGATGAAGGTATACAAGAGGCGCCTTGCCTAGACAATCGACGCCATGATCATTCTGGTTCAATGTCTTCCGCACGTACACCAGAGGGAGGACGACAATTTTCAATTACTACCATTGATATACTCTTTCTTGGGTTATCCGTTCATCAAGTGTACACTGCACTTGGGGATCTCGGCAATGCTAATCAATATTGACAGACTGGTACTTGGTTTAATGTGGCCATTTGGCGGGCATTTGTTGGCTCACAATGAGCTCATCTCATAGTGAGAAGCAGAAGTAAAGAGTCCAAGTGATTCGGTCGTGAGGTAATTTGTGTTCACAGCAGGGCTGAGCAAACACGCGCAGTGGGGGTGCTACGAAAAATTAAATAACCCGATGACTGGTCACATTCTCCTGCGTATAACGAGGCAAAGGTAGAGGTGTGCGTTGAGACTTCTCAGCGAGAAGTTACGAGTGTACAACCCGGGGCATAACGGGCCCCGTCATGCCGAATGACGTTGCCCTCCTTGTCATCCACGTGGTGCTCACTCCTGAGCCCTGATGTGCACCCTCTCACGGTGGGCCCATCCCGTATGAATATAGAATCGCCGTTGCATATGGCTTTTAAGTTGGAGAAAATGGAATGGAGAATGATGATTTGTATGCAGCTAAACGAGGATGAGAATAGGAAGGGAATAAGTATTTGGTTGAGAGAGGTATCGGAGGGGGGAATAGTGGACGACGAACCACAAACGTGAAACGAAGAGCGGCGACCTCCCGTGGACTTATGAATACAAATAGCCGCTCACTGCGCGATTCACAGATCTCTGATAAAGGTAAAGTCTTCAGACTCGCCCTCTGCGATTCAAATATGTGTATGCGTATGTATATGGGTTGACCACAGAGAGCAACCGTTTACCAAAAGATTATCCCCCTAAGATCGGATCGTGATCGGTATCGAGAGAGTCTGGGAGTTTTGCGCTCGTGGATCAGTTGTGTCATTAGTTTCTACAAATATCATACAAATACTTCGAAAGGCCGTTTAGGAAGCGATTAAGCCATGATTTTCATCTCCGTCGATATATCTGGGAGCGAGAAATTCCTCGTCCAACGATTGATTTACTGAGTGGAAATAATGAATGTCCTTTTAGTCGTCGAGGCAAGTCATGTGGAGAATAAAATGGATCAATCTGAATGAAGAAGTGATATTCTCGGTTGGGACTGAGAGTTGGAATGTCGTTGGGATCCTTAACGAGACGCCCACGCCCAGTTGGCTTTTGCCAGCTACCCGGTGACACTATCGTGTCTCATCCAGGCCCTAATGTCGTGTCCAGACGTCATGCCAAGGCTCGTCAGGCCTACAGTCACTCAGAGGAAAAAGAAACTAGTATTTCATCGTTGGGGTCGAGGTCAGAAAAGGGTTATAAACTGGTGAAGAAACATCATTGTGAAAGTGAGGGTTCGCGCCTGGTACTATTCTTCAGATCGATCGATGTTGATTAGTACCGGGAACATTAGTACATTAGTACATTGGAGTTAGTACTCGACGACAGGATAAAAATTCCACGTGGAATTCTTTAACTTATCATTTAACAAATTGGTCTCACCTACCGTACTACATTATCAGAATTACCCTCGGAGAAATAAAACTCTTTAATCTGTGAAACAACAAAAGAGGACACCAGTGGTTTAACCTATCTAACGTATCTCCTTCGGGTGTTTTTAATAGAGTGGACCCCCCCAATGGATGGCTCTCTCCCTGGTATCTCCCTCTTGGACACCTTAAAAACTTGGGCGCAGCAGAAACACAATTCATGAAAAACCTTCACGGCCAGGTGCTTCCGTCCATGGTATGCCCCATGTCGCGAGCTTGAATAATGACTGAAATATATTTCCTAAATAAATAATGATACGCCCTCGTAAAGTTTACGCTCGCTCAAGCGCAAGTCCAGCGCTGATGCACACAGCCGAAAAGGATAAACTTTGAAAGGGGGAAATAAAAAATATCAAACAAACACATATACTAATCTTGAGTGGCTAGATTTGGCTGCAAAGATAGCGACCCATACTGCGAGCTCTCTAAACGCCCACTCTTGGGTAAACCAACACAAAAAGAAGAAACCCGTTTTGTGGCTGTATCGAGATTCAAGAAAAATATCCTCGTCATGTGATAGAGACCCAAAAATTTTCAACTCATTCATCATAGATTCCTCTCCTAGGGGTTTTATGAATGAATATAGCATCCAAAAATGTAGTTTCATTTTTCTAAGCCTGTCTATTCTCTTTCGAAATATGCTACCGTTAGCAGACACGCACATAATTTAACCAATGCTGAAAGTTGTTGAGAGGATGTCGTCTCAGGATCACGCAAGCTGTGTCCCCTCATCCACCACTCGGTTTCTTCCACCCCTCCGTATATGCTCCTTCACTCCAGTGTAGCGCGACGTCTTCCACCATTCTCAACCCTCTTTGCATATACATTCTGTAAGATTACTTTGTGCGGTTTACACCCTGCGTCCTTCGTCTCTAACGTCGACTACCCTTCCACCTCACGATATAGCCCCATCTTCACTAGTACGCCTTGAGCTTTGCCAAGGGCTATACTACCTCACCCAAGTTTCGTCCTTCTTAATGTATGCTGAAACTATACGGGAATTCACAAGTTTGTCAGTGGGCGAACTGAGAGGGGTGGTGAAGAGTTGGACCTGGAGAGATGGGAGTTTTACACAGTTGGTACTTCACTCTCTGGATGCCTCGTTCATCTAGACCCCAGTGTTACACTCTTGACAAGGGAAGCAGCAAGAAAAGGGGGCTCCTTCGCGAGAACACGCGTGATCTTAATTAGGAAAAAGCCTCAGGGTTTCCACGAAAATGACGAAATTTACTTTTGCAAAAAGGGCTTACATGGTTTCACAAAAGTACCTTCCCCCGAGTTAATGCAGAATCTAGTTTTACAGTTGTTTAATCAGCCATGTAACGGCGTCAATCGATTGGTCACGTCTTCGGGGGAAAGAAGTCGGCACGCGACAGCATTCCCTCAGTTGACTCATTGAGGATGCCACAGGACTGAATGACAAACTCACCATACTGAATAATAATTATTTTTGGAAAGAAGTGTCAGGCGGCGCCACACGAGTGCAAGAGGATGTCCGGAGAACTGTCGGCTCGACTCTTTCCAAGGAAAGAAAATGAGAATTAATCCGATGTATACGGTATATGAAAGGGCTTCCCTTTTTCGGCTGAAGAAGCTCACGGCACAGACAAGGAAAGCATTGAAGCAAGAAAAATGAGATTCGAATAAAAATTTTTTTTGGAGCTGTAGCCACGTCGGAAGGAATAATTTTATGAGCTGTATGCGATGCCGATTTCTCTTCCGTTTTAGAGTACATGCTTTCGGCATCTTTTAATCGGCCGAACTCAGTATAAACTCATTTGAATTATGATTGAGCATCCGGTTGCAGAATCAATGTTTATAAAACCCCCTCTTTGGTAAAGGAGGAGGACCTCTTGTGGATCGACTTTTAATTTTAAAACTCCCTGGCTAATTATGATTTACGGCGACACAGCCACAAGACATCCTGATCGGTAAGCGAGATACCAGCAGGATATTCAAATGCGATGAACAGTGCGTTTGCCAAACGATAAACAGTTTTGCATCGATGCATGTAAGAAAAAAAAGAGAGAGAAGTTTGACGGTAAAGGATGGGCAATGGAAAAATTAACGAATGAGAGTCAAGTGTTGGTGAGTGTACGTTATTTTAAGATTGAAACAAACAAATGATCACCGGTAAAGCCAACCAATCGGTATTCTCAGTAATTCATTGGTTATGCATGATCAGGTACCAAGTGGCATCCTCTATTCCTTCCTTCCTCGTTTCCCCGAAATGGGCTTATGTCACTGGGTGTTCCAAGTCAATCTTTTTTTAACGTATTTGATATCTTTATGATGGGTCACTGTACCTTGTCGGAGCGTTTCTTGACTGGTGATGTAATACCGTTTGGACGACCGTGAAGATCAGTCTCACTTGCCATCCGGTTGAATCGCTGCATTCGTTCACGAACACTTGGCAATTCTCCGCTTCCTCCTGTCGGCTCGTCCTCCTGGATTTGTCAATAACAATCATTCGGGTATGTGCGGTTAATGATTCAATCAACCTTCACCAGTACATTCCAGTCTACAGTGTCAGTAGTGAATGAAACCTAGAGTTTTAGAATCTTGATAGATGTAAGAGTCCAGCCAGGATGCAACAACGAGACATGATGAGAGGTGAAGTTTAACGACTACAAAGACTGATTGTTCATACTAATACTTTCACACCGCAAGCACTAATAGGCACGTAATAATTGACGTTACACTGGGGTGATATAAACGTTGATGGGGGTATTAGCATACTCTGAGAAAAGCATACAATTCACTTCACGACGCGCTAGAGCTCTCTTTACTGTCGTCCTGGGGTTCCCCCTTTTCATTTGCATGGAAATCGGGGCATACGGAGAATGACACAGATGCTGTCGTGAAGTAAAAACGTGCAAATTGTGTACTACCACTATCTACGGAGCTGAGAAAAAAAAACTACAGAAGGAGAGGAAGAATTATAGAAAGTAGAAAATGTGATTTACCTTGATTGAAGTTTCCTGACTGTTTTTTCCCTTCTCATTGTTAACGTTCTCTTTATTCTCTAGTTTCAGTTTGTCCTGACTTTTTCGTCTTGGAGGGACAGGAGGGGATGATGGATCCTCCATCTCTGGTGAAGTCTCATCGAACATGGAGTTTTGACGATAGGGAGACCCTGGACCCGGTAAATTGTGCACCGGCACTGGGGGTGCTCTATTCGGTTTATTCACAGTTGCATAGAGCTCCTCTGGGGGTGAACGATAGGACACGGGCGAGGGTGCGTCAATAGAATGTGTGGGACTCAGAGGAGCAGGAGGGGGTGGTCGATACGGGGGTGGATCACGAAGGGGTGAAGTGGCAGTGTGGATATCCGGGGTTGCCAGAGGAGAACCGGGTCCCAGGTGAGAATACATTGGTGATGCTAATTCGTCTAGGCTATGGCGATACTTTTTCTTAAGGACCAGGAATTTTTCCCCCTGTCGAAAGAATGAACAACTCATTCACAGGGTGGTCATCGAATCAAGAATATGCTTTTCAACACTTGTGGGTAGAGCGCAATTTTACGCATGCTCCGTGTGCGCAAAATCCCACTTTCCACACATCATGATGAAAAATAGAGTTCGACACTCGCGGGAAGTGTTCTTTGAACCGTGAGAGGATAGCACTCGACTTCGACGAGCGCTACACACCTCCCACGGGTCAAAAAACAGTTTTAGGCACTCGTATCAAAATATATTATTTGAAAATAAGAAAAGTGAGCGCTTCAAGAAATATTATGCTGTGTTGCTAGTGCGTGAAGAAGTGAATTTTTTCATTTTATTCATTTATTTATTTTTCTCTTGTAAACGAATATCGAGAATTTCTTTGGTTAGCTACGCAAAAATCCTATCCAAGATTATCCTGTGGCGTCACAAGATGTGGAACGCTATATAAACTCCCGTCTTCTGTGTAACTTTATGCACACTAGTGAACTTTAGGCACGTTGTGCAGAAAACAACCGCTTTACGCACACTAAACCGTTTCGAAAAAAAGCACTTTTCAGGCTGGTATCACAAAATTTCCTATTATGTTACTAGTGCGCAAAGTTCCACTTTTTCACACGCACGTGTAACACGTCCTATTTTTTATGGTACCTGCCGAATTCACTGTTCGGAAACGGTAGTGGGCGTAATGTGGTTGATTTTGTACAAGAATGCGTCAAGTTTAAGAGCGTGCGTAAAGTAAATTTCAAGTGCGCAATACGAAGCTTCCAAAGCTCTATTCACTCTTCAATGACTGAAAAAAGTCCTAAAACGGTCTGAGGAAAGTTTACACAAAGAGAGTCGAAAACTGACACATTAATTGTTGCAGTGAAATAGAAAATATTAGACTCAAAATTAAAAATATTACTCTTAATTCAACCAGAATTCAACTCATTGAAGATGCTGACGAGGTAGAAGGTTCTCAATCATTAAAAAGACAGTAAATTTTCATTACAAAATGTGAAGACTTTTTAGTATTTACGGGTCGAGTTCCGGAGCAATTTATTCGATGAAGATCATGTTTGAGATATTTCAGAAAGTACTGTTCTTCAATATTATTCTGTAATATGGAATGAAATTTCCGTCTTTGCCTCAGACCACTTGATACCTTCAATTTTACCAAGTTTTCTAATCAATAGCCTTTTAATAAACCGTAATGAGTCAAAATTAAAATTCTTCTCCAATTGTGCAATCATCTCAAATCCCATAATTACAGGAAAAAATGTCAAACGAATTTTCCTTTAGTTAGGACAGTCTATAACAAACAATGTTTTTTAACATTGCGATATAAAATCATTCATGATCAAGATCACTCAATATCCCACGGAATATGAAAAATACACATCTTGCATTGCACCATTTCATTATTGACATAAAAAATTATTCTCAAATAAAAATCGTTATTATGAGTTGATGAAATTTTTTTTGTGTTTAAACTCCCGCGAGTTTTTTCAAACGTGGCAACATCGCTATCAAGGCATCTCCAGGCGCAACAAGTCGTCCTGTCAGACCGACTCGCTGGCTCGAGCCGCCTGCACACTCATACACACTTACCTCCTCATTTTTGATAGTCGCCAGAGTGTTTACGTACTCCTTGAACTTATTCCGTGCCTCAACTGAAAATAAAATATTTACGATTTTGCTTTTTATTTCTCGAGGATGTTCAGAGACGCATGGTGACGATGAATTAATGTGATTATTTATATTAATATTTTTCCCGTTGAATCATCCGCTGAGGTCACCCGTCACGCCACACAGACACGTTATGCACTGACACTGGGCTAACGTATTATAAATAAAACGACAGCCGTGGAAAAACGAATTTCGGGGAAGTGGGTGCATACCTCGTGTCTCGGGATCAGTGAGGAAGCTCTTGAAATGTTTCACTAGGTCGTGATTTCGCGCTGAGCCACCGTTATCCAATAAATATTTACGTATCTCCTCTAGGGACAACTCACTGGGCGTCGCCATGTTGGACACTGTGTTCAACGACTATCGCGGCACTAGCGGCGGGATTCGATCGTTCCAGCGCTGTCGATAACAACGGGCTCTGGATCTCCGCAAGCTATTTGAAATGCTCCAACAACCCATGAAGGGAAACTATATTTCGCGTGAATTTTAAATGAGAACTAAAAGGATTTTTACGACTGTTATCAATCAAAAATCTAGGGTTGAGTATCGAATATTGTGGATGGTCGAATATTCGGGATTTTATTTCATCTCTCGGGGATATTGTATGGTCCATTCGGACATGCAGAGTAAAATCGTTAAATCCTCTCTATTTCATTCACTCACGTTGACACGACGAGCACGAGGATTTATTGAAAGCCTTTTACCGTAACTGTAATAGCCGTCTGGAAAAATCGCACTCATCGTCATTATCTGTGTTCTCACTCTACAGTTCCATTAAGAATTGTTTCATTCATTGAGAATGCTTTCGTCATGACTCCCTCGACATCAACGATTCATTCGGGTATTTCATATCATTTGAATGAACGTTAGCTCACAGCTCTGTTTTCCCTCTTCTAGATGCAAACTTCTACACGAAGAAGACAATCAGAAGAAAAATTGATGTACAATGTGGGTTTTCGGAGAGAAAATAGTATTTCATTTTTGGACATGGATGGGACATTTGAGGCAAAGCATAATTTTTTTTCCCCAGAAACCGAGTATTTTTTTCATTATTTCCCATTATCCTGTCTTTCTATTTTTCCAGATGCTTTTTATTTTCGTTTTTACTTTTCGCAGCATTTTTATTTCCAATGCTCTTTTCCTTTGCAAAGGCTCAACCATCGTTCTTTTCGAGATGTTCCCTCGTCGCCACCACTCCACTTAGTGACTACGTTCAGTGCTACTGAACTTCCCAAAGCTAAGCACGCCTACACAGTTCGCTAGCCCCTTAGAGGTTCATATACGCTGAGAGGAAAAATTACTTTTCATCACGCTGTGACGAAAAGTGAACTTTTCGGCACGCTCCGCGTGCCTAAAAGTCCAATTTCCGCCACATTGTGATGAAAAATATTGTTCGTAACTCGTGAAAAAATGTTTTTTAGCTCGTGGGATTATATCACTCGCTTTCGGCTCGTGATATAAACCTCCCACTCGCCAAAAAACACTTTTTTCCACTCGTTACGAAATATACTATTTCGTGTCACGGGACCTGAAAATTAATATACACACCTCGCCATGGAAAACATCACCCTCCCCACGTGCTTGCCATCCTCGCCTTCCGCTTGGAAAGCAATCTTGCACGTGGGGGACGGTGATCTGTTTTCCGAGGCTCGGGCATGTAATGTACTATTTCAGAACGATTATTTTCTTGATACAACAGAATATTTTTTTGTCAATTTCTAGAACGTGAAATATCCTGGTAAACAATTTGGTGGTCACACTGATTGAAAAGAGTCTTTCAACAGGATCGGATTCTCTCGCCCCGAGAAAGTTCTTGAGTGTTAGCACAAATCTTCCCATAAATTCGTACAGTTCGCGGTATATCTAGAATTTAATGGATTGTGAGGATTCACACCTTCCCGATCTGATCACTCATCATCTCCAACTGAGGAATTCTTGTTTCGATTGCAAGACGAATACTTTCATTATTAATTTAAGTGTATAGAAAAGTGATCTCAAGTATTGTCCTCTTTGTGCAAGATTTTGTGTAATCGAAGGCCTGATCAAAAAACATTCTAGATATAACGCAAATTACATGAAGTTATGGGAAGGAGGTCATTTCTAGTGTTGAGAACGCTTAAAAATTCTCTCGGGACAAGAGAATCTCATCCGGTTGAAAAAGTTTTTTCTCTCAGTCTGCAAACGAAATTATTTATCAGGAGATTTCATGATTCTTAAAATTGATCAGAGAATATTTGCTTGTGTCAAGTAAATCTTTATTGTCAAAAGTAGCTTTTTCTCTGAGTGTAGAGTAATTCAAGTTTGCGAGTTTTTAATTGTACAATTCGAAAAAGACAACTAAATTCTACTCTATTTTTAGAAAATTTTCACGATACATTAATTTTTTAGTTCGGTAGTTTATACTCGATTTTTATGATAATTTTTTGTGCAGTAGGGAGAAAAGAGTTGGAGAAAAATCACCGAACGAGTCAAGTAATCGTGGAGCCAACTCGATTCTCAGTACTTTTCCACCTTAAATAGGGGAAAAAGTGATTTACTCCGTTGGCCCGTGAAAATTTACTGAACGTGATGGTTATTTGCACCGAAACTGTAAAATTTACCCTGCATTCCATCAAAAATTATCCAAGTGAATGTGAATAATTACTCCAACTTTTCGTATAATTTTTCTGTAACGGGGAATGATTTTTACTGAACCCGGTTGGTAAGAATTCACTTCCATCCGTCCCCATAACCTTCAGATAGATACAAAATAAAGAAATACCCTACCGATGTGGAAAATTTTACTAAAGAGGAGGATAATTTTTGCATCCACAAACGTGTTTTTTTACTGATAAAATCGTAAGATATCCATTAAAAACGAGTATTTTTTCACTGAATTATATTTCGCTTCACGATTACCATTCCTATAATAAAATTTGTCACGATTTTCTAGGTAATTTTTGTCCAAATTTTCTCTCCGTGTAATTAAATTTCCTTGTCGACTATTGTCAAAAGGTTAAATGAGAGAATAGAATGACCGGTGGCAAAGGTGTGTATGCGTGAAAATTTTATGACCGAAAATCGTGTATACATGCGTGTAACACGCACAGGACGGGGCATCGAAAAAGGGGAAAGATGGAGAGGGGAGGAAGTGCTTTAATTACACTGACTTTATCGAGAGTTTTTAATGGAAACAAAAGGGTGGTGAAAATCCAACGAAGGTCCTTCATTTTTTCCTAAAAATCGACTTTTTCGGTTGTAATACATATATATACCCCATAATATTCAAAATTATCGGATATTCCCCGACCGTTTCGTTGAAAAAATGGAGCCGTCATCAATGTGGAGAATATCTGTCAAAAGCAGGGACAACAATAGATAGGCTACTGTGGAATTACCATATGTAATACCACAAGAGACAAGAGCTTCACAATTATCGGGTATTTCCCCATAGGTTCGTTTGTGTGCAGGGAACCTTCAGGGAAATACCCGATTAATTTTGAAGCTCGAGTGGTATTCGAGAGAGAATTTTTCCATCCAAATTTCGGCCAAGGGAATTGCACAATGAGACGAAATCAATCGGTCAGTTTTCACGAGGGGTTCCCTCGATTGCATGATTTTTTGTTTTTTATAGGGGAGGCCGGCGAAAAATGAGAGTGCGTTTTGCGTGCATTTCCCAGGCTCATTTTGCCCCGGTATCCCTCATAGTAGCTACCAGAGAAAATTATCAAAAAAAATTTCGGCTCTAATACTCCGAGAGCTCCAAAATGGTCGAGTATTTTACGATAACTTCGTTGCATACAATGACTTTATCAAGTTTTGTCGGTTAAAACATTCCCGAGCGCACAATGAGACGAAATCAATCGGTCTCTTTTGACGAGGGGTTCCCTTGTTTGCTTGATTTTTTGTTTTTTATACGGGAGACCGGGAAAAAATGAGAGTGCGTTTTGCGTGCATTTCCCAGGCTCATTTTGCCCCGGTCTCCCTCATAGCAGCTACCAGAGAAAATTATCAAAAAAAATTTCGGCTCTAATACTCCGAAAGCTCCAAAATAGTCGAGTATTTTACGATAACTTCGTTGCATACAATGAATTTATCAAGGTTCATCGGTTAAAACATTCCCGAGCGCTTGCGCAAGGGATTTTTCCTGCGAAGCCTGACGCATTCGTTTGTATGCAAGGAAGTTTGAGGGAAATACTCCGATTTATTTTGAAGCTCAAGCGGTATTCGGCAGATTATTTTCTCCTTGTCACCGTTTCGATAAATAGAATGCCGGTATTCGGTACTCTTGACAATTTTTTGTTATTCTGTTTGACAACGGGAAATTACTGAACGACGAGAAATTATCATATGTAATATCTCGAGAGCTTCAAAATTATCAGGTATTTTTCGATAGGATCGTTGTAAACAACTGAAGAAGTCAAGTTTTCAGGTGAAAAAATCATGAGTGCGAAGCACGAGTGATTTTTCCTGAAAAACTTGACTCCTAAATCTAGGAGGAAATATCGGAAATAAAACTGTCGAGTAGCCTCAAATACTGCGCTCTGATTGGTCGAAATCCGATTGGGAAAAATAATCAGCCATAATGCCCTGCGTGCTCCAAAACTGTCAAAAAATTTTCGACAGTTTTGTTGCACAACAATGAGAGGAATAAGTTTTTCAGATGAAAATTCCGAGCGCGCAGCGCGAGAAATTCCATAGTAAAACTTATTTCTATCGTTGATATGCAACAAAATTTTCTATAATTTTGGAGCATTCAGTTGTATTACGTCCCCATTTCTGAATTTCGACCCCTAGAAATGCAGTATTTGATGTTTTCGCGAGTTAAAGCCATATTCATACCACACGGAGAAAAAACTATCAGAAGAATTACTGTGCTTGCACGGTAAAATGGCAGCACCGGAATTTTTGCTGCGCGCTACAGGAATTTTTCTCGGATTTACGGCGAAAAGTTCTTGTACTCCACAGCAATTTTTCCCGTGCTGGCACGATAATTTTTCCGAATCCAAATGAACCCATTTTACCGTGCCAGTACAGTAATTTTTCTGGTATTTTTTTCTCCCTGCAGACCTTCATGCATTGTCATGCGACTAAGTGGAAATAACCAAAATTTATCGCAACAACTCTACCCCCACGTCTCCGCAAATCATCAAATACTGCATTTCCATTTGTTGGCATTCAGTTCAGATGAGGGAATAATCCAAACTATTTTTCCAAAAAACAAAATATCAATCATCGAAATTACTCTTCCCAAGAGAACTCACACAAATTTCTTGAAATAATAAAAACAAGTGCAACTTGGGTCAGAACTTCCGTGCCCCGTTTTAGGTAGGATCGACACGCCAGATCGGCCTCCATACCCCCCAACTTCCTTGCATACAAAAAGACCCAGTGAGAAGTAGTGATACGGGAGTTTGCACGAGGTCGAGCCAAGGGGTTATAGGAGAGAATAAAGAGTTACCCGACTATGGGACCGCAATGCTTGAGGACAAAAGAGAGAGAATACGTTTTGCGAGAGGTTTTCATGGAGAGAGAGAAGCGACGCCCCGCAGGTCCCTTAGGTGCATCCTCGATATCATCTACCCGTGTTCCTTGGCGTTATGTTTATGCTCTTGCATACGTAAAACTCCAAAGGTGCGCGCCGGTCTTTTGCTTGGCGCGTATAACAGCCACCAGTGCTTGAATCGTACTTATTCGCGTCCCACGTGTGTGATCTACCGCCTTGTGCCGCGTCACGTGAACAAAAACAACAGAGTTGGAGATTAAAAAAGAACATTTCCCCTTTTCTTCCGCCACCAAAACATTTATCATTTTTTCCAGGAGCAAATTGGGCTACGTTAAATTAAATTTATCCCGAGGTATCATAATGGGCCAAATGATCTGCCATTTTGAGGCCTGCACGTATAGGAATGCAGGCCGTTGGATGATGCCCCTGGGCATTAGCACGGTTTCAACTTTTTATCAAAAAATACCAACATAAAGTTTCACGTGGTTTCATTGGCCTCTTCCGTCTTCGTCTGAAATGCTGAGGCCTCACATGCGACGGCCCCAAGAGGATGATCGCGCGGGGTGCGGAGACAGGGAGAGAGGGGGATTGTTTTTTGTATGAAAAAAATTCGCATCTAAATCGTTCGGCGGTTGGCGCTGTCATCGACGGTGCGTTATACGTTATGGATGTCAAGGCGAGCCGGGGGAGGGGGATCTTTCTGCCGGTGAAGAAGAGGACAAGACATAAAAATTGTATTATTGATTCACAGGGATTCGTGACTCGATTACAAGATCGTGTTAAATTTGACAGATATCTGTCTGTGTGTAGTCGTGTGCAATTTCTCATACAGCTTCATTTTTTATTTCACATCATCCAAACTACTTCATCAGTCAGAATACACTGTGGAAGGACAAACAGAGAAGGCTGATGATATTTAATTTTCCCACAGCTAACTGAACATTCTTTTATTTATCAAAAACTCCAGCGATCTATTTGATCTTCTAAGAGACCATGGACGTTCTGCAAACGTCAAAGCTCAAGCGTGACGGCTATTGCACATAATCCCCACAATGTGGTAGCGTTATACTGTGTACATAGTTCTTTTGAGAAGCAGAAGGCACGCACTCGCCGGCGCGCTCAGTGCAAATCGCAAGTTCCCGCGATTTTTCCCCCGGCTTCTGTCTAAATATTTGACCCCGTGGATTTTTTCATTAAAAAATTTCCAAAAGTTGGCGACAAAAATAACCCTGTACCTAAACTCCAATGCGCAAATGTACGCCGGAGCGGGCAGTATACGCAGGTCCCCGACAGGGGCAGGTATTGGCGCCACCTCCAGCGGCTCTCCAAGCCGTAGCTAGGGCAGACTTACGCCTTACTCCTCGCTATAACTCCCTCTTACTCTAGAATCCAACTGTCTCCCTCCAACTCCCCCCCACGCACTTGCCTCAAAATCCCTCCGTCTCTGTTTCACTGGTATCCACACAACTCCCCCATCTCCCTTCCCCCTGCTGGCACAACCGCATGAACGCGTCTCTGTTGAACCGAGTAGGGCAGCCCCATGGAGCCATCTCCCTCGAATCCACCCGCCCGCTCTCTCTGATGCTGTGCAACTCGCGGGGCCACGACTAACCCAACCTAACCCTCCGGCCAACTTCATTCCACGCCGACTGACCACCACCGACGGCCGAGAGTTCGCTCTTCCTGCCGTCGTCGTCGTGTGGCCCGCCAAATACGAGATAACCCGCGGTTTTTCCGAGTTTTCATTGTCACCCCGATCGACGAATTCCCGCGCTTGGGCACCAAGAGTTCACCCTGAAATAGCACAAAACGTGTGGATTTTATTGAGCACTGAGAGACATTTGTTGACTATTTCCTCATCCACCGCGGGATTTCCATTTTCCCCAGTGGACCCCTTCCCCAAGAGCCCATCAAAGTGAACCCAACGATAGAACCCGGTACCGTCGCCCGAGCAAACGTAATCCACCTTCACTCAGCGATCGGCTCTGCGATCGGCCGCGAGCCATCTAAAATCGTCAAGGCACGTCGGTGCTAATTCAATCGTTCACAAACCCATTGTTGTTGTTAACCGAACTGTTCAGTGGTACCGGAAGTTGTGAAGTAGAAGGGGAATTGGGGTAGAAAACGCGTAAAGAGTGGGAGAGATGGATATGTCAGATGACTGCTGGGACCACGTGGGACTTCTTCAGGATGTTTCCGGCGAGCACCAGCACACCCCAAACCCGGATTTTCTCTGTCTCCAGCAGCCACAGCAGGTGAGTCTCCCATGATGTTGATTAATCCAATTGTTTTGAAGTTTGTCACCCAAACTTGGAGATGCATAATTTGCAAATGACAACTGGAGGAGCTTTGGGGATTAATTGAGGAAGCGGGTGAGGGGCTTGAGAGGCCGGTCAATTTCACGCGTCAGACACGGTACCAATTACAGTTTGGAGGGGCCGCGACGGTGATCTGGGTGATGTACTCGCACTGGGGGATACCCAATGCAAATATTTGAGGGGGCGAGTGAATTATCGATCCCGTTTGATACCCACGAAACAGTCCTGAGATTGGCTGATGAGGCACCACCCAAGAGTGTATCATTTGCGGCTAGACTGCATCAATAAACCACGCGAAAGAGGTTTAAAAAAAAATCAATATAAAATGATAAAAGGGATCTAGGATTGGCCTGGAGGATGAGCAGGTGTCCAATCCACCTATTATCCTCTATTACGTATGTTTTTTGGGATCGACTGCACGTTTGTTTGTTTGTCAGAGCGAAATGATCCTAATCATCTCTCATCGCTGAAATTCAACTCCGTGAAGGCACATAGTTGTCATTAGGTGGGCGCACGTTTGGCCGTGTTTTTTTTTTGCTTTGGCGGATGAAAAAGTGTGCAAGGAAATATATATGAGCGTGTGGAGAATGGGGCACGAGGCCTCGTTTCGTTTCAATTTTGAGGGGGATACGTGTAACAAGCCCAACAAACTCAAGAAAATAAAACAAAGATCGTGAGAGGCGCACGGGGTGTTGGGTAGAAGGGTGAAACGGTGTGTGCATCGGTTCACTGTGGAGTATACTGAAACGGGGCGTTGGGTTACGGTGCCCTGTAATCATTTCCCTTGAAATTATAGGCATTTAGCTGGGCATGAATGAGCGGATAGGAAAGTTTAAGAAGATATCGGTGGCATCGGCGCGCGTTAGGGGCGCGTGCACCTCTTCGGGCCACTCAGGAGTTGTACACCTGCTTCGGTCTGGGGCTCCTCTTCTTCAGGGGCTTTCGTGTTTGGGGAACCTTAAGCGATCATCATTGATATATTTCTTTTTATATGGTTATTGCGCTCGTTTCGGGCGTTTATTATTTAATGTCTGATTTTAATTGCGAGAGGAGAGGGGGGGGGGTGGATTGTGGTGAATAATTTATGAATTATTTGGGCTGCGAGGAGCGAAGTGAGCTCATTGAAGTTACTCACGTATGAGTTTCCCACGGGCGGGCCGACGTGTGGGAATATACCGATTATTACCGCGGCCCATAGGTAAACTCAAATGCCGATCGCTTCATTTTTATATTCTTCAGGCGTCGGGTGGGTGACGCCATTGGCATTGTGATACAACAATCGAAAAATCATATTTGCTGGGTCGATGTTTGGGATTGGGTTTTGGGATTGGGACATGGCGAGGGGAAATAAGAATGCTCCGGTATTCTGGAAGTTTCATAATTTTTTGTGACAGTTGGGCGATCGGTGTATTGAGATCGCAGAGGCTGATTGGGTACGAGAGAAATTGAGTTGTTTGTTAATAAGAGGTTCGTGTGACATTAAGTGTTGATGAAATACAATGACTGGGACTTTTGATGCCGCGAGGTTAATGTATTCGGAGAAAATAAGAGATCTTGGGGGATAGGGAGGGGGGGGGGAGGCATAGGAGGAATGAATGGCTGAATTTTATGACTTGTGGGTTAGAGGGAATGAGAACTAATGGCGTGGTGGGGGTGGACGTCGGGGGTGAGGGTAACAGTAATAACTGAACTGATAGAGTGATTCATTCATTCCAAACGAGATTCGGTAACTATTAACGAATGGTAGAGTTGAATATGACCAGGTAAATATTCGTTGCTTTCTTCAACTATTGACAAATGAACATTTGGTGAAACGGAACAGACTCTATCCTCCAACCAAATCCATTTGTTAACAATAACTAATCCTTTCTAATATCACACTGTTAGAAAATTACACTTGAAATGTCGGGTGGGAAAGCTTGACATTTTTTACAACGACAAACCATATTTCTTCACTGACGAATCAGTGAATTTCTTCAATATTCAAATAATTCTCGATTTTCAGGTCCATACGGCACTGAAAAACCTTGAAAATTTTGAAAATTCAGACAACAACTTTCATGAATTGTCAATTAATTATTAAAATTTGAATTATATGTGATGTTCCATTTGCACGAAATAGTTTGGAAATTCAAGATGAATGGGAAATTTAATGAACGCTTTCATATGAAATTGAATTCAACCTCACAATATCGGAAATTCGGGTGATGCTGTGACTGAAATTACAAGAAATTTCTAACAGTGCAGTGTGGACTGCTCAATGAAGTGTTCAGAAATTAATTGATTTGTTCATTCTATTTCCTTCGCACTTTGGGAATTCCTCGTTGTACATGACTAGTAAATCTTAAACCGCCATTTTGGTTAGCGTTATACGATTCCGTTCATTTAGCACTCCATGTTATGGCATCTCTTCCGAACGTAATGGAATCGTTTGAAGGTCGTTTTAAGATATTTGCTAGTGCTGTGGCATCTACAGGCAATTAAATTTCATGTATAATTTTTATATATTAATTTTTTAATTCTACGTTCATGCCTTTGGGGGATTCGGTACTAGTTACATCGTCGTCGAGAATCGTGGATTACGCCAAAGCTTGTAGGGTTCGATAATTACCCTACCAAGTGTAGAAAATAATGAAATTCATATAAATACCTTAATAATTGATAGATTAAATTCTTTTTGCCGTATGAAGCAACGGTAAAGTAAATGTATAATTACCTACATTTATTTGAGCATCTATATTCAATAATTTAGATGTATCCAAGGGGTTGAAATTAAATTAAGAAGTTGCAAAGTTATAAATGTACTCTTAAAAATGTTCGTCTGAATTTTCAGCGTTAAATCCTGGAAATTTTTATCGTGTTTAATTTCCACTGAAATTTCAGGAAATCTTGTTATTGAAGAATCAAATATTTCATTCATTTTCTGTTTGAGTGATCTGACCGTCAATAAAACACTTTATTTTTCAGTTAAATTATTTCGGAAAAATTCGGAAAAATCAGGAAAATTCAGGGAAAAATTGAAAATTCATGTCATTTTATTTCTGAATATTCATGTTCCATTGACAATTTCTTCTAGTTGAGAAATTCCGCTTCCCTTCCACTGAAAACTCATTAATTTCCTTGAATGCTACCTAAAACTTGAAATTTCATAACCATTTTCCATCTAAATCGAATTCAATGTCACTCTCAAGAGAATTACCATCATATTTTCCATGAAATTTCAAAAGAATTTCTAACGGTGTATAAAGACTAGCAAACGCTTTCAAACAAAAACAAATATATTCGGCAACTCAAGAACTAAAAATGAGTGACATGAGGGGTCAACTGTACGCCACCAATTACAAACTTTTTTATCCATTAAAGAATAATCTGAAGTGTAAACTGTGAAGTTTAATGAGTAAATGAAAAAACAATAAAATTTTTCAAAAAAATAGCGATGTGATTTTCATATTTTTACAAATAACTTAAGGGGTTCTTCGTATTCTCTTTGCAATCCCTTCTGTTACGCGTCCAGTAAATTTTAGGCTGATTTTCGCATTCATTCTTCGTAAAACTACTTCTCCAAGAAGGAGTTGACGCTACGATTTTCTTCATCAATTAGATAATAATCTGAAGCGTACATCATCATCTGATGTTGAAATAATGTATTCGCTCTTTTCCCCGAAGTAAGTGGCACATTCCCAGCTCAATGTCTCACTGGAAAAGGCTGCAAAATTAATTCCATCGAAAACATGGCGAATTTTGCATCCAATAACTCACACTTTATCGCTTGAGGAAAAAAATGAATATTCTGAAAATATTCTGAACATAGTCACGGATTATCTAGTCGATACTGGGAAATCAGATCGTACATCTAGAATCGCACATGGGCCCGATCGAGCGCTACAATCCGTTGTATATGTGCTATATGTGGTTGTACATAAATATATAGTAGACGGTGGGAAATCCTGCAAGCCGCCACTAATGGATATTACGTACGCCGGGGACTCTCCGGTTTGGTGTATATAGGAGGTATGAGGTAGTATAGTGTGGAGGAGATGGGAGAGTTAATTCAGAGTGTGAGGTGAGGGAAGGGAAGAGGCAGGCACACGGGTCTGGGTGACGCTGTAGACGTTATCGTCCGAATCGGACGCGTTTTCTCACGGATAGAGGGGTCTGTACGTGCCAAAAGGTAGGCTGGGATCCTCGGTGTCGTTGTCAACGTCTCGTATACCACCAATACCAATGTGTCTTGCGGTCACATCTTCGTATGATCAACGAAAAGCCGGGTGGAGACCATTTTGGGGACGAGGAACATATGAAATTTGCCATCAGGGTGTGCAACGCTGAATTTTTTATCGGCGCAGGTGATCTATGCGGAAAGCTCCATCAAAAAGAAATTATCGGAATTTTAAAGAAGGCTTTTATGCACGGAGAGAAATATTCCATAAAAATTACGTATCTTTTCCGTAATTCCGGAGCGAAATGTGGTGGAGGAAATTTTGTGGAACTGTAACGGAATTTTTCCAGAGTGTTCCGTAATTTTTATCTGAATCTCCTGTGAAAAATTACGATACCGTCACTTAAATTTTTTGAGTCGATTCCGTAATCGGTGAGCGAACTGTCAGTTCCGTAATTTTTACTGAACATTTTCCTCCGTGTGGTTAATCCCTTTGGTTGTGGTGTCTCTTGTGGAGCCTGCGAAATCTAAAATAATTCATCTTTTGACAATTTAATCAACGGTCACGGAGAAAAGTTACGGGAAAATTACCGAACAAGTCGAGTAATCGTGGAACGAACTCGATTTTCAATACTTCTTCACCCTATGAAGGCCTGGGAACATTTAGGGAACGTGAGGGTAATTTGTCTTGACACTGTATAATTTACACTGCGTTTCATCAAATATCATCATATCATATAATTTTTTTGTAAGGGAGAATGATTTTTTACCCAATGAGTCCTAAAATACCCTCCACAGACAGGTATTTTTTATTGCATTACAATTCGCTCCACGATTATCTTTCAAATTGTAAAATTTACCACGATTTTCTGGGCAACTTTCATCCAATTTTTCTCTCCGTTTTGTTGTTATTTCCTCTAAATGCCCTGATCCTTCACCTTACTTTGCTGCAATGGAGATGATCGAAAACATCAATTAATCCCTTTTTTATTCATTCAAAGTATGAATTCTTCTTCTCTAATTATCGTACCAATTCATTCTCTGACATGAAGTCCAGTAATTTACAGAGAAATTGAAAGCGAGATGAGGGAAGTTAGGAATTAATTTTATTTTGAAATCGATGAGAAGTTTTTAAAAAAAATTTTTTTTTCCAATTGGCTTCTGGAAAACTATTGCAGGAGACCATAATCAGTGGAAAAAATGCAGATGTAAGTTTCAAGTTATCTACTACTCTTGGAAAAGAAACGGAATTGGAAACTTGAAAATTACCACAGATCAATCGGACTAAATTCTATTTTCAATATTAAATAGTCGTTCTAGAGAATAAGTGCGTAAATTTGAATCTATTAACAATTATATTGATGAAAACTGAAACGTAGGACTTGAGCAACTATTTTCACTAGACTGAAATACTTACAAAAAATAATCAGGAATTGCTATTCATTTATTTTTTACATTTTTGGTTGAATTTCCCATTGTTTCAATTTTCGTAATTAACCAGTTTCTAACTTAATTACATACCATATTCGATGCATAAAATGCACCACGAAAATCGAAAACAAATGAAAAATAATGTAAAATAAATTTTATTCTAAAAAAATAAAAATAAAAGTTTTGTCGTCGAAAAAACTTGAATTCCTCAGTAAAATCGCTTTCGAAAAACCGTAATTCAGGGTACCATAAACATTGGAAAAATACAGGGTGTAGGTTTCAAGTTATTTACGACTACTGTTGGAAAAAGAAACGAAACCTGGCACTTAAGCGCCGCCAAAAACTTGTCCCCACACGAACATCGAGGTGGGGAGATGCTCACAGAAAAACTTATTATTTACAGCCCTCTGGGTCATCTTCTCCTCGCCTGTCAACGGAAATGTCAGTTTGAGAGATTAAGCAAGAGAAAACAACGAGAAAAAAATGAAATTATGACCCTGCAGCTTGTAATAATTGTTATTACGTAATTATAAGGGTCCCCGGGTGAGAGTATATTCACTTATCGACAATCGATCGGTGCGACAAAATGTATATACCCGGGGGTAATTATGGTCCTTTCCTGTGGGCTGATGGTGTCAAGTTCCCTCCCACTTTCTTGCATAAATTCATCATTATCGTTATCTTCGTTAGTCTGGAATTTAAAATGCCGTAAAAATAAAATATGTGGTCGATATATGGAATTCGGATTTTCATATCAGTGCGCGGAGGAAATTATGTGGTGAATTTCAACAACTAGTTGGTGACATTTAACAACTAATTTTAAAAAGATTTTTCAATTTCATTCGACAACCATTTGTTATATTTTCCAAAAATGGTCGTCAATTGTTTGATGAATTAAATTTAACAACAAATTGTAGATTATTACGAAACCTTGATCGATTATCAAGATACAAATGGTTGCAGGAGAGAAATTCCGCATCATTTCCGAATGCACTGTTAGAAATTTTTCCAAATTTAATGGAAAATAGCATACACTGAGAAAAAAAATTTCTAATATCTGAAACATATATTCTTGAGACAAGTAAATTTTCTTCAATTGCTTAATTCTCTCAGGCATCTCAACTCACATGACCCGAGAAAGGCCTCATGCTTTAAAATATTCTTGTACTCAATTATGATTTTGTCGCAAATGAACTTACTTAAATCGCGTAGAAGAATCGTCAATTTTCTAGTCTTTATTGTTTTCATGATTTTTTCGTTATGCACTTTCAATATTGCAATATGTAAAATATTCATGACGTAACGCGGAACGATAGTGATGAATGAAAATTTATTCGAGTTCAGTGAAGTGCACACATTCTGAGATTTAAGCCATTGAAAATAATTTACTTCTCTCAAGAAAATATGTTTCAGATATTAGAAATTTTTTTCTCAGTGTAGTAATTCTCATAAGAGGGACATTGAATCCGATTTAGGGGAAAACTGGTCATGAAATTTCAAGTTTTAGGTCAAATTGGAGGAAATTCATAAGTTTTCAATGGGAGTGACGCAAACATTGTACAACAATTTTCCTGATTTTACAGAATTTTCAGGGGGTAATTGAACTGAAAATTCAAGTATTTCATTGATTTTCACATCATTCGAACACAAATTCAATGGAATAATTGAATTTTTAATGACAAGATCTGAAACTTGAAAATTGAACATAATAAAAATTTCCGGGATTTGACACAGAAAACTGAGACGAAAATTTTTAACAGTGTGTATGCATGCCCTGACCATCTAGTTCGGTACTCAAAGTTAATTGAATTTAGTGCATTAGAAGTTCAAGCTGATGACTTTTTATAGATAACACTGTTAAAAATTTTTCGCTGAAAATTCCCGTGAACTCCATGGAATTTTTTCTCATTCGAATTTCCCGTAATTTCGTTATTAAGAATTCGAAATCAATTAATTGATTGTCAAGTGTCAGCGACTAGTTCTTGAAATCCACCAAACTTATTTTCTCCGTGTGGAGTTATCACCAAAATGATCACTTTTTTTATCAGACACAATTATAGACAGCTATTGTCTCACCTTTCCCCGATAACAGCAATCTCCAAAGATAAAAGATTAAAAATCCCCCAATATCATTGAGATTTTGTCCACCGAAACACAACCCAAAAATGAAAATTTATTATCGTTGGATAATTGAGGTACACCTGTGCGACTTTCCCGCTTCGGTTTTCTGTCCCATAAGGTGTTATGTTCCCTCTACTCTCCTTGGAATACCTTTATAGCAACGACCACAGATAAACCATCCACTTCCGGGGCCCTTCTGTCCCGGTATCTCCACTGGGTCACTCCATTTCTCTCTGACGACCAGAAACCACTCTCACCCGAGAGCGCATTAGAACCAAAACCTGGTTCATTATCCACCGGCTATATCTATGACGATATTCCGTATAACCCTAACCCTTGGGTGCCAGTTAAAAATATGTGTATCGTGTGCGCTCAACTTCCTTCGGTATCCACAGCTGCCTTTTTAATTTCGTCATCCGATGCATCGTCGCCCTATCTATTCCCTTTTCATATATAATCACTTTAATGAGGTGAATTTTAGACATTATCGCATCTAAAATGTTCCTAATGGCTGTTCAGCTATGTCATGAGAAAAAGGTTATCTTTTCGAGTATGAAGAGTTAATTGAATTTTTGAGGAAATGAACAATTTGATAGGAAACCTATGTTTTTAGAAAATTCATTAGAACGATTAGGGAAAAAAAGTTGAGGTGAATCTTTTGAAAATTTCATAGGCTGAGGTCCGATAAAATCAAATGCTATAACAATTTTAACTTGTTATTTTTTTTTAATGCTTTATGAGAGCACACATTGTAATTATGATCATGGTAATCCTGCATATACAGGGAAAAAAAAGTTGGATGGAATTTACGTAAAAAATCGTGAAAAATTTTACTGAATGAAAGGTAATCGTGGAGCGAAATATAATTCACTTAAAAAAAATCATCTGTGGATGCAGAATTATCCTCCTGTACAGTCAAATTTTCCACAGCGGTAGGGTTTTTTTTCTTGCACCGATCTGGGGACGAATTGAAGAGAAATTTTACCGAACCCGTTAGGTAAAAAATCATTCTTCTTTACAGAAAAATTATTTGCAATATTGAGATAATTGATGATTTCGATTGACTTTGATTGATAATTTTTGATGGTGTGCGCATGGTAAATTTTAAAGTTTCGGCACAAATTAGCTTTACGTTCAGTAACAAATAACAAATTACCCTCACGTTCAGTAATAAGTTGAAATTTACTATTCGTCTCGCACGATTACTTGACTTGTTTATTAAATGATCCATTTTAAGATGAAAAAATTATCTGCAATGTTATTTGCGTTGGGACTTATGAAAGTAAAATTCTGGCTCGTCGTACCTTTTGGAAACAGGCTTTTGGCAGAAAATCTGGGGAACACGTTGGGTCTCGAACCATGATCGCTCGTGCGCTAGGCGAGCACCTTTCCCAATATACCAAGGTATAAGATTCAATTCGAATTCTATTCTTACGCGAGGCAAATGAAACTTCGATTTCTCATAATGGAGTGTACATAGAGAAAAGAAAGTTTTTATTGTCAGGGACTTGTCACTGATTTCCTGTGACATGTCACTGATTTCCGGAATCTGATCATCAGTCATTTTCATCACTGCAATTCGATTTTAGATTCCTAAAAATTACACGAACAGAAATATTGAATAAAAATTACGTATCTTTTCCGTAATTCCGGAGCGAAATGTGATGGAGGAAATTTTGTGGAACTGTAACGGAATTTTTCCAAAGCGCTCCGCAATTTTTACCTGAATCTCCTGTAAAAAATTACGATACCGTCACTTAAATTTTCTGAGTCGATTCCGTAATCGGTGAGCGAGCTGTGAGTTCCGTAATTTTTACTGAAAATTTCTCTCCGTGTAAAGATGGGTCCCTAAAATCAGTGACATTACTCAGAAAATTAGTGATGATATCACTGAAAATTGGTGACAAAATTACTGAATTTCAGAATCGCGATTTCCTAATAATTCCTGAAAACCAAAACTATTTTTTCTCTGGGTATACTTACGTCGCAAAATATGCGGTATTTCTTGACATATTATAAAAATTGTCTGCATGGAGGAAAAACTCATAAATGATGACATTCCAGGCATTTTTACCTTTGATAAAGAGTAACAAATGTAGAAATGTACATCAATCGAGTGGAATTCCTAGTTTAATAGTAGTATTTCAGAAGAATCTGATAAAAATTACCAAAAAAATTACAAGTTCGGAGTGAATCGAAAATGACTGGAGTAGAACGTGTCATTTTTAATGCGTTTTTCATTTTTATGCGAAAGTAAAAATAGGAGTAACGATTGTTTCCTGCATACGGATGTTACATTTCGCCCGACGCTCTTCAAAATTCACAACAACGCAGAGCAATTGTTATCACTTTTCCTGTTTGACCCACGATGTTCCTTTGTTAGGTAATTTTCACTGACTTCTTCGGCATAATTTTTCAAATAATTTTTCCTCCGTCTATATTAAGAGAGAAGAAGAAGAAGTTGTTATAGTTGGAAAATTACATTCTTATGATTGCAAAACGCAGGAATTTTGCTCAACGACCTATAGAATTCTCCAAAATCATTATCGAATAACTCTCGTTCTCTACAACCTCCTCCGACGCATGATTCTAAGATTTTTCCGAACATTTCCCAACAGTTCAATCAATAGAAAAAGTAAATTGTCTTCCGTAACGTAAAATAATTTACCATCTTTCCTCGTCTATACACGGAAAAAAACTGGAATCGGAAGTATGTATTCCTGAATCAAAAATCCATTATTCCCGATTTAAATATATTTTTTTCGTAATGAATGCACAAAAAATTCACAGAATTAAAAAACACCAATTCCTTAATTTTATTCAAGATAAAAAAAAATGAAGTCATAAAATACGAATAATTTGACACGTATTGTTTTTACTGTCACAAGTCTTAACGAAGTGCTGGACGAGTGCCATTAATCACGGCAATTACTAGAGTCAAGCGCGAAAGAAGTACGACAGAGATAAGAGAAATTTGGTTAAATTTTAACCTCACACGCGTTGGTCGCAAATAACGCGCACCGGTTCGTTGATTAATTCATTTATGGGGCCTATGGACAACGGGCGAAGGTGGTACACAATCCCGCAACAGCTCTTCTCGAAGGAGCCAAGGCGGTCCATTAGCCTATTAGAGTAGAGCCTCGCAGGTGTCTCAGGGCTGCACTTATGGCCTGGGTACGCGTATAAACCGTATAACCAATATATATACACGTATATACGATGCAAGTCAGGGTGCATATTCATGCGGGACTGAGAAAGCCAAGAGCGTTAACGACCGAGGCGTGTAACGCTAAATTTCGTGGCGTGTCTCTGTCCAGTTATCCACGCATAATCTGTCGTCGAGGCGCGACCGTAAGGAACTCACCTCCTACCCCCTTTAGTACTATGTACCATTGCAAAGTAAGAAATACGATTTAATACGTACTCTGGCACATAGACTTCAAACAAAACGGGATTATTTTCTTCTTTCATCACTCTTAAATTCTACTTGAAATGCAAAAATACATTTATTGCTTCCTCTTTGTTTAAATTTAGATAAAAACTTGGGGGGACAATTTATGGGTGGCTCGGTGCGTAAATAATAGAGTGTTAACATTTTTGTTCAATTTATGTTTGTAGATACAGCTAGAGTTGAGGCGTTTTAAGATTTCAAAAATTGAGAATTTTATTTTAGTTCTTTGTTACCATTGCGGTTTATATTGTTGAGACTTGTTGGCTGAAATTTTTAGATAACTTTTTGGAAATTTTTATCAAGTGTCAGTTTTACGGAAATTTTAAGGAGTTTCGTCAGTGAAAATTGAAAATTTGATGGAAAAACCCTTGGAAACTTTGAAATTATTTCATGGAAATTAATGGAAGTTAGGAGAATTTAGACGACAATTTTTTCCATCCAAATTTCTGCCGATAGACTGTCCAGAGATGAGAGAAATGAGACAAGACGAGGCAGTGTTTCCAGATAGAAGTGAACCGACGAGACGAGACGAGAAAAGTTGGTCGAGAGAACGTGAGAAACGAGACGAGACCATTATTTTTCCTAACTCTTGTATGTTCTGACTCATATTTTTTCTGACCCTTATTCTTCCTGACTGTTATTTTTTCCATGTGAAACGAGACGAGATAAAACGAGCAATTTCTCGTCTCGTCCAGCGGCATCACTAGTGGTACATCATGCATAATTTTAAGCTGATAATTTTCTCCGGTTGTTGCTATATAAAAAACAAAACATGAACACCCAAAAACAGTACTTTATTGTCAGATTTCAAAGGGTTTCAAATAATATTTTCAAGTCTTGATTTGAAGCCTGAAAGTCTCAAGTTGAAAATTTCAAAGTGTCAAGTCAAGACTTTTATATATTCATACGTTTTTATGAATCTTTAGAATTGTGTTTTCTCCTGCAATTATCATTTTTTATTCATTGAACTACTTCCTTGACTCAACAATGCGATAATCGAGTCGATAAAGTAATTTCATAGATAGAAATTAATAATTGTTGGAGAAAACACAATTCTAAGATTTGATGTAGACAAAGGGGTTCCGTCTCTCCTTAAGACTTTCGGAACTCAACTTGAAGAAAAATTGCAGAAGTTCAGTTCTGAAAGTCTCAATTTCAGACATTTGAAAATCTCAATTTGTAACATCCACAAGTCTCAATTTGAGATCATAAGTCTGAAAATAACGCTTGTTTTTTGGGTGGATTCCTTGATTAAATTTTTGTCATGTAACCGGAGAACTGTGATAATTCTCGACATCAATGTACAATGAATTTCCTTCGAAAAAATGAATAGTCCGGAGATAAATAGTTCCACTTTCTCGTTTGATCCTTATGATTGTTTCGCTCTCCTGCCTAATCCCGAAGATCGTCTCGCTTTAGTAATAAAGTGATATCAAATTGGTACCTATATTCTCAGTTTCGTTTTCAGATGATGATCGAATCGCTCATTCTTTTTCCATATTCAATAATTGTTCCCCTATCAAAACAGTGATTTTCCCCTCCTATTTCTCGATAACTTCATTCAATCGATTCCCCCAACAATTATGTAAACTTACCAACATAACTACAATCTGGAACAATTCACACGAATTTATTTTCTCACGACAACGTACTCCAAACACTTGTCACGCACTTGTCAGCCCATAGTTTTCTCTCCCTTCCCCCGAACCCTCTCAATACATTTCCCAACGTCCACTCTGTGAAACAAACGGGTCTACCTATTCATACATCTCGCGAAACGCATCAGTTGTTGCACGTGTGCATCCCGCATCTCGCCACGACACGTGTACAATAATTTTTGTCGTTACTCCAACTTCCTTGACCCAGAGTACTCACCCCTTCCCATTTCCCCATCAACGTAAACCGTTTTCAAGAGAGCAGCTTTGTCAGGGGGACAGGAGAGAGCCCCGGTGTATGGCAACGAACGCGTTAACGCGAGTGGAGTACAAGTGGATATTATATAAAAGCTAAGTGAATTTCTTTTCCCCCCTCGACCCTCTTGTGGGCAGTAGCGCTGTCGACGGGCGAGAGGGAGCTGGGGCTCAAGCCCCAATGGCGCTTCATTAGCCCGGGGAAAACTCTCGCGAGCCCCTTGGCATTCTCCTCGAGTTATGACGCAACAGTTTGCACCCCCGCCACGAGTTAGACACTTTAAATATCATGCATATAGCCGGTTTATTGTTGCTGTTAACTTTTCCCCTTCATGGGACCTCCTAAAACTTTTTTACAAGCGTACGAAATGTCCACAAAAAAATTATCCTCCAGGAGGAGAAAAAAGTTGGGGAAAATTACCGAGCGAATTCCAATGTGGGACTTTCTTATATTTTTTAATTTGTTAACTGACATTTTCGGTAGATTGGTCGGAAATTTTCGAATTTCGAAATTAAGAATTCAGAATTTAATGAATAAATTAATGAAAATTGGTAATTCAAAGTTCAATTATTTCATGAAAAGTGATAGAAATTAGGACAATTCAGGTACACGGAGAGAACAATTGGATAAAAATTGTCAGCTATAATATCTCAAGACCTTCAAAATGATCGAATATTTACCGAGTTTTGTCGCATAGCAACGAGAGGGATCAGTTTTGCAGATTAAAATTCCAAGCGCGCAGCGCGAGGATTACTCGGAGGACAATTTCTGGCTGATAATTTCCCTGCAGCCGGGGAAATGATCAATGCGAAACGTGTGATCCCAAATACTGCACTGTTGAAAATTTTTGTCTGAAATTTCCGGTACACTTTTTGGAAATTTTCATCGAATTTAATTATCACTGAAATTTCAAGGAATTTCGTCATTGAAAATTCACAATTTCGGGGAAAAATCAAAGAGAACTGTCAATTTCAGTTTCATTTTTCCCTGAAAATGAATAGAAAACCAGAAAATTCCGGTAATTATATTCTTGAATTTTCAGGACCGTGACACTGAATGCGATTCAGGGAAAAAATCATGTAATTTGGTCTTGAATATGCATATTAGATTGAAAATTCAAATAAGTTAAGGAATTCTCGCCTTTATGCTGCTTAAAATTCTGGAGTTTTACGGAATTTTCAATGAAACCTGAAATTTCATGATATTTTTTTCCCTAAATCGCATTCAGTTTCACTGCCCTGAAAATTAGTAGTCATCTGTGCATAAAATTTTATTTTTTGTCTAACAGTGCATGCATTATATTTCGAACAGTAAAATTTGCCGTAATTTTCTCGATGAATTTCCCGTATTTTTCCTTCTATGCACCCCTCGAGTCCTCCCACCGCCCTAACAATGTTCAAGAGATTGCAGTTGAGCGTGAAAGAAAAAATAAACTGCTGTGGGTTAAATGAAGAGAGGAATAGCGGAGAGAAAATGATCTCGGGGCTGACTCTCCCACCGTTTGTCATCCCCTTCTTCTTCGCTTTCTCGCTTATTCAGCAATGATTCAATTCGGATGTGCCCGACGGTTTCGGCGAGAGTGTGGGAGTTGCCGATGTCGAAAGTTACACCTAATACACCCGGGGTGGAAGAAATGAGGTTGGGGGTTGCGGTGGGGTTACGTGCAATTCGAGTGTGTGGAGAGAACAGATTGCTTGGCATTCATCTATCCTTACTTGAGGACTCGTTCTTTGTCGACTTTGTTTTACTCCGGAAACTCATTCAGGGAAGTAGCTAAGTGAGAAAAAGGAATGCTAGGGTGGGAGTTTCAGAGGGATTTAATGGGGTAACAAGTCGTTCTTTTAATTCTGGCTTTCAATTTAACTTTTGTTTGGGGTAGATGTTGGTTAGTTCGATTGGTCATCAATTTTCAACTTCTCTCACTGTTTTTGTTTTGAACTTTGCATTCATTTTCTACTCCAGACGTTTTATTCTGGAGAGAGCATTGCACACTGTTATAAATTTTTTGAAATTTCATGGAAGATATTACAGTAAATCTCATGAGTGACATTAAATCGAATTTTGGGGAAAAAAGGTTACGAAATTTCAAGTTTTACGCAAAATTCAGGGAAATTCATGAATTTTCAGTGGAACGCGAATATTTAGAAACAAAATGACATGAATTTTAAATTTTCCTGATTTTTCAGAATTTTCACAGAATAATTGAACTGAAAAATCAAGTATTTCATTGATTTTCAGATCAGTTTAACAGAAAATTAACGGAATATTTCAGTATCGAAGCGGTAAAACGGTTTAAGTTGATTTTGACTATTGGTTAGTTTTTAATGAATAGCTTGCAATCTCAGGCAGGTGGCAAAGCTTTGTTATAACCTTTTTTATAGAGTGATCTGAGACCTACAAAAAAGAATTTTACAAAAATTTCGCCATCTCTGGAGATAAATGCCGGAGAAGTTCTCCTCTCTGTTTCCGAAAATTCCGGCTAAAATTTCCGGTACAGTTCCTGAAAATATTCATCAATCGACAGTTTCACCGAAATTTCAAAGCATGTTATAATCGAAAATTGACAATTCGATGAAAAAATCTGTGGAAATTATGAATTTTAGTTTAATTATTCTATGAATATTGATAGGAATAAGGAAAATTCAGGTAAATCTATTCTTCAATTTTCAATTACTTGGACATCTAACGTAATTTGGTACTGAAAATTCATGTTTCGACTAAAACTTTAAGTAAAAGGGTGAATTATCGTTTCCTTGCTCTTCAAAAATTGATAAATCCATTGAATTTTCAATGAAATTTGGTATTTTTTAAAAACTTCGTTGTCCCCTTCCAGCATCGAAATACTTCGTAAAAACGAAGTAAAATGAATTTATCCTGTTTTACCCATTTTATCCCGAATGCATCATTCAATTATTGCATTGAAATTCCTGTGCATTTCACAACTAAAAGTACATGAACGTTGCTAATGAAGTCAATCATTCAAAAATGGCAATAAAGTAAAAAAATAGCAACAGATAATATCTAACGACCAAGAAAATTAGTTTGCACAGATAAAAATATCCCGTGAATTGTTGACTTCCATAAACCCGGACAAACATGCATGTGCTCCCAAGAACATAAAATGACAAGGTCCTGAGTGCATAGTCACCATTTTACTGATGTATACATAAAACATTGATGTTTGGATATGTAACACACATGAAAGTTGGTAGTCCAACAACGTTAGAGCCATCGGGTCCCACCTTCAGTCAGTCGCATATTAATACCTGGTACCGTGTAGCCAGAAGCGGGCAGCTGCCGGCTCGTTTGCAGCACGCGAACCTCAAGCTCTCACCTGTAACGTATCCTTCTCCTTCCTCGAGTGCTCCCGGTACTACCGACGCTTGCATGCCCCATCCTCATATTTATATATTTTCTTTCTCCTTATTTTCCTCCCCAGGTTTATATCGCGCCTTCACGGCTTTCTCGTGTACGGCTGGGTACCGCATACGACCATTATTGCTCTCATCATTTATTGAAAATGGATAAAATCCGGGTGGTTGATTGATACAAATAAAAATCGGGTGAGGGGGAGGGAGAGGATGAACGGTGTAATTTACGAGGCCGCCCACACACGAGACGCATGCCACCTTCGGGCACAGCCAATTCAACCTGACAAATCACGTACACAAAAATATTCATCAAAGACGGCCTTTTCTACTCGTGACTGATTGGGTTTTTCTAATTGCTCGATTGGTCATGTGAGCGATATTTCAGTATATAATTTCATTTGTCCAACGATTGAGTCGGTATGCGTGGGCATCATTTGGATGAACATTTCATGATATTTGTCATGGGGGATTCCTTGAAGTTTAGCAAGTATTGGGGCATTTATTATAATTTGTAATTAGCAAAGTTATCACTTTCAGTTGACTTTTAAAGAAAAATTCAATCAATCAATTGAATTCATTGTCCATGGAAATTTCCGATTGACGATCAATATTGATTTTTGCAATTACAATATCAAATTTCTTTCATTGAATGAAAACAAATATCGTTGCAATGCAAACCGTTTTCAATTTAATTTGTTCGCTTTACTAATTAAATTTCTAAACATGACATAAACTTGAATTTTCCCGTGTTATCATCAATTAGTCGTTTAAAAAATTAAATATAGAGACTATTTTGGAGATATTTCCTTTCTAATGAAGGCTTCATTCGACTCGACAACTCGAAATGCAACAGTTCACTTCATCTGCAATCCAGTTCTTCAGGCGTTTTGTCCAATTTTATGGCACACATGTTTGCAAAAATCAACGACCAGGCTGTCACAGTCTGTCAAGTATTCCTTCTTCTCTTCTGTCCTCCTCGCGCGCCTTTCGAGATTGACACATTTCCAAAATGTCCATGTTTTTTCAGAGCTACACGATCTCTCCAATACTGAATATTGCCTGAGTCTCGGGCGTAGCCCGACCAAAAACCAACCAAACTCTCTGACTCGGGGGCATTCAAATTTTTTTAACAGTTATAGATTTTATTGTCCCTACACGGAGAAAAAAATTCCAAAAAAATTAATGTGGTCGCACGGTAAAATCAGTTCATTTGGACGAACTCGGAAAAATTCTGCCGTACGCTACAGAAATTTTTCTCTGATTAACGGTGAGAGAAATTCTTGTACTCCACAGACAATTTTCCGGTGCTGGCACAGTAATTTTTCTGTAATTTTTTTCTCTGTTTATTAAAAAGAAGATTTCTCTTGACATAATAGAGTCTAATCAAATCAAATACTTGGTTGAAGGGTTGAGACCCATAAAGTATCAATTTCCCCGCATGCACTCACAGGAATCCTCGATCCCCAACAAATATCTCCCACAATAACTAAATCCTTCTATCAACCAGTGCTCATGTAGCCACGTATCGGATTCCAAACGGCTTCTTCCTCCTAATCACTCTCATATATATGCCAGTGGATAGTGGAAAATAGATTTATCTAGTTCCACTTAATTGAAAACAGAGGAAAAATTTTTTCACTTTCAGCGACATGTCATTGATTTTTAGAAATCTATCACCAGTTATTGATGATTCTGGACGCTCGCATCAATGACCCCGATTACTGAAATTTGATGATCGATTTCAAAAAATTGAAGATGGGTTCCTGTAAATTGATGACAAAGTCACTGAATTTCAGTGTTTTACACTCATTGAATTTTACAATCGCGGCTCTCCAATAAATGAGGATAAATCCCTGAAAATCAGCGACATGTACTATAACTTTTCGTAATATTAGAAAAATTATTAATGAATAATGAGTGCTACATTGTCAACCATAATTGAGATATGGTCAAAAAAATAATCAAAAATTTCAATTATTGAATTGAAAACTGAATCTGTAATGGGTAACTCTAATTCCTCACATGATTACTGACAGATGAAAATAAAATTTCTTCTGATTTAATAGAGTCTAATTAAATCAAATACTTGGTTGAAGGGTTGTGACCCATAAAGTATCAATTTCCCCGCATGCACTCACAGGAATCCTCGATCCCCAATAAATATCTCCCACAATAACTAAATCCTTCTATCAACCAGTGCTCATGTAGCCACGTATCGGATTCCAAACGGCTTCTTCCTCCTAATCACTCTCATATATATGCCAGTGGATAGTGGAAAATAGATTTATCTAGTTCCACTTAATTGAAAACAGAGGAAAAATTTTTTCACTTTCAGCGACATGTCATTGATTTTTAGAAATCTATCACCAGTTATTGATGATTCTGGACGCTCGCATCAATGACCCCGATTACTGAAATTTGATGATCGATTTCAAAAAATTGAAGATGGGTTCCTGTAAATTGATGACAAAGTCACTGAATTTCAGTGTTTTACACTCATTGAATTTTACAATCGCGGCTCTCCAATAAATGAGGATAAATCCCTGAAAATCAGCGACATGTACTATAACTTTTCGTAATATTAGAAAAATTATTAATGAATAATGAGTGCTACATTGTCAACCATAATTGAGATATGGTCAAAAAAATAATCAAAAATTTCAATTATTGAATTGAAAACTGAATCTGTAATGGGTAACTCTAATTCCTCACATGATTACTGACAGATAAAAATAAAATTTCTTCTGATTTAATAGAGTCTAATTAAATCAAGTACTTGGTTGAAGGGTTGTGACCCATAAAGTATCAATTTCCCCGCATGCACTCACAGGAATCCTCGATCCCCAATAAATATCTCCCACAATAACTAAATCCTTCTATCAACCAGTGCTCATGTAGCCACGTATCGAATTCCAAACGGCTTCTTCCTCCTAATCACTCTGTGCCAGTGGATATACTTACGCCACCAGCCATGTTACTCGGCAATTTAATAAACTTCTACAAGAAGCAGAAGGGAAGTCGGTAAAAGGCCGCACTCAAAAGAAAACGATCAGGTAATTGGTGGGGGATCGATATTAAACCGGGATCGATTCTCACGCTCGAACGCTGGCCCGCGCCACGCTCGACTTTTATTATATATACCATCAATACATGTAAGATTGGTTACAACTTATTGGTATATGAGTTTCAAGTGAAGTATCTCAGTGCCGTCCCAGGGGGGAAGAAGTGGCATCCGTGCATCCCTCGCGCAGTTTGTGCACATGGAGCTCGGGATTTTTGATCAGTCGTTGACTGATATCGATGTTACCCCGTATACTCATCGTTGAGGGCTTTCTCATAAGTAAACTGGTTGGGGTATATCTGTAGTTTGGCTCTCTCGGAGTCGATAATAAATTATCGCTTATGCGAAACGCTAACGCGGGATATTTGTTAACTGGACGGAGGTAGGCGGATTACTTATGTCGTGTCGTTATGAATGGACGGTGGTAAATCTGTCTTTCAGTATCGGGAAAATCGATGAAAAGTCAATTCATTTTTTCATTTAACATTCTTGCGACTGTAGAATAATTTCAGAATTTCGCTGTTAAAAATTTCTTGAAATTTCGGTCACAGCGTCATGAATTGTCGGTGTTGAGAGTTTGAATACAATTTCAAATGATGGCGTTCACAAAACTTCTCATTCATCTTGAAAATTCAAGAAAATTAGGTTTTTCATGTTAAAGAATCATTGATTTTTCAATGAAAGCTTGAATTTCCAAATTATTCGTGAAAATTAAACATCACGTACAATTCAATTTCCAGTAGATTGAGAATTCAGAAAAGTTTTTGCCTGAATTTTCAAAATTTTCAATGTTCTTCAGTGCCGTATGGACCTAAAAATCGAAAATTACTTGAATATTGAAGAAATTAACTGATTTGTCAATGAAGAAATAGAAATAAATTTCATGTTACTTTATCGTTGTTAAAAATTTCACCCTTTTTCACTTGAAATTTCAAGAATAGTTTTCTAACAATGCTCTGGAATACTATTCTAATGTGTAACATGATGTTCATTTCCATATGGATATTGGCAGTGGATAGAAATACTGGGAAAATATATTATAGGAATCCCATTTTATTGATGAACCGCCACGTTCCGCTCAAGATTTCTGGCTTCTGGCTCTGGCTTAATTCAAGCTCTGCACTGAGAAAAAACAAGTTTTTTGATAAGTACGCGGTCACTTGTATCAAAAAACTTATGGCTCGAAAAATGATAAGAAGAAAACATTTCAGATTGAGAAAAACAAAATTTTTGTCAAAAGATTTTTTAATTGTCTCAACGACGAGGATAATTTATTAAAAAAAAATTAATAAAATTAGTAAATTAATGAAAATCAGCGACATGTACTATTACTTTTTGTAATATAAAAATTATTAATGAATAATGAGTGCTGCATTAACAATCATAATTGAGATATGATCAAAAAAATGATCAAAAATTTGAATTATTGAACTGAAAACTGAATCTGAAATCGGTAACTTCAATTCTTCAACATGATTACTGACTGCTAAAGTATGTTAAGATTTTCTCAAATTAACAAATGATTATGGAAACAGTGAAAGATATTCTTGAAATTGGTTACTGATTTTAAATCTGAGAAATCAGTCATACAATTGAATATTATAAATTTGGGTATGCCTGCACGTCCCTAAAAATCTTTTTTTTCTCTGTGAATATAATCTTTCTAGCACAGACCAGCCTCGATTTAGAAACATCCATCCGGATTTCCAGGACAGGAAATGAAAATAATTGCTTAAACCCTCCTCTTCCACTGACCACCAGATTAAATTGAAAAAATGTGTGCACCTGAGTGCCCCCAACCTTTTATGTAAAATAATCCTAAGCCAAATGTCTGCGACGCCACAACTCTATTCCAGTCCTCAGCATACGATTTCTTCAAGCGCAACAGCGCGTCGCGATCATTCGGACAAACTTACACTTAGTATTAATGGTAGTTTCGTGTTAAAGAAGTCGATTAGCTCACTGCAGACACTCACTTTGTTGTGTATAATATGAGTTTGAAAGCACTGACTTCCGTTTCTTGCTTCAACTCACGTTATTATTCCGCGGAAAAAGGTGAAACCTCCGTCCCTCCCCCATCATGACACCACCGGCTATTTTCCTTTGTTAACCAACGTCCATTAATTTAATCGTCGGAAATACCACGATATTTTTGTACTCTTTTCACTCTGCATTTTTTCATCGACAGTCTTCTCTCCCCGATTTTTTTTCCTCAACCAGAGATGACTCCATAGTTTCTCAAGATACCCGGGACATTGATAGAATAAATAATGGCTGGCCGATGGCATATCGATTGAATAAATAATTATACGGTGCGCCAAGGCGTTGAAGGGGGTTGCATACGTACTGGACGTTTAATACTTTCCCACGCGTGCCTCACGCCATACCTCCACAGGATTCTCCTCTATTCCCTGGAATCTTCGGCCTTCCAAAACCCATAGCAATCCTCCCTCCAGCGGAATCACGAAAGAAAAACGAATTTATCAAATTTTTTTCATAAATAATTTCCCATAAATTCTCCCCCATTGACCCCAACAAAAAGTTTTTTATTCAATTTCTGTTGCTCATAGATATCTTCATAATCTCCCTCCCCCTCAAAAATGAAATACCGTCACCTCATGGCTCATGTCCCCCCCACATGGTACACTATATCTGCAAAAACGTAGAGTACGAGGCGTCTCATGTGTGTCTCACTCCCTGACCATCAGGGGTAAAATGGAAATGCGCAAGGTAACCAGCGGGAGTCGGAGAAACCCCATCGCGTCGAACTACGCCTGCAGGCTAAGGAGAGTACCCCAACCCCTGGCGATCCACTCGTGTTCCACTCTCCATCGCTCTCCTTCTACGGGAATATAATCACACGCATAAACTCGACGAAAAGCCCTTCTATTCGGTTCACGTTGTTTCTCACTCAACGCATATCCCGAGTGGAAATTGCTTCGGGTCCACCTGAAGGACGATCAGAACTTGATCCAGTTGTTGTAAGGTTCGACTGATCAGGTAATTTGTAATGAGAAACACTGTTAAAAATTTTCGTCTGAATTTTTCGTGCCAACTTCCGGAAATTTTTTATCGTGTTCACTGAAAATTGAGGAAATCTTGTCATTGAAAATTCAGAACTTCGTGGAAAAATCAAACAGAACTGTAAATTTCCGTTCCATATTTCTCTGAAAATGAACAGAAAACCAGAAAATTCTGGTAAATATATTCTTAAATTTTCAGGACAGTGACACTGAATGCGATTTAGGAGAAAAAAAATCATGAAATTTCAGATTTCACTGAAAATTCTATGTAATTTGGCAATGAATATTCATATTAGATTGAAAATGCAAATAAATGAAGAAATTCTCATCTTTATGCCGCTTAAAAATCTGAAATTTTACTGAATTTTCAGTAAAACCTGAAATTTCATTTTTTATCTAACAGTGAACCGACCAAATTTTAATCCAGTCAATTCAATCCCAAAACCCGCAGGAGGGTTCAGATCCAGTTCTGATCCGGTAGACATGATCTCAGTCTGAAGTCAGGCTGCCTATAACCCCAATTCGATTTGAATTTGATGCAGTTGATTTTCATTTAAACAGGATTAATTGAAAAAAAATGACAAGGTTCGGATCTGGTCCAACTAATCTTAATTGGAACAAACGTTTTCCAAAATTTGAATTTTTAATATTGATTCTCAATTTATTTATCAACCCGTTTGAATTAAATGTATAGGGGGAGGGACGGATGGTGCCAGAAATGTGTATAGTATCAAATTTACAAGCAAATTATCTTGAGTATAAAAAAATTCATCAAGCTTCCATCTGTTCATTAGTGTTATCATTATTAGAATTATTATTCACTAATGAAATGAATAACATTTCAACTCTCAGAATATACGTGCAAATTCGCGGGATAATGAATAATTTCGAAGTCAACAAATACCCCGATGCAAATCGTATAGGCAGAACAGAGTGCACTGAACAATAATAGCGCGATAGTCTAATGGTCAGAGCATAGAATTAGCAATCGTAGGGTCGCGGTTCGATTCCCGGCATCGGCAAAAATCATAAGGTTTTTTCAGCGCCAATTACCGTAGGGATTCATTAAGACAGGCGATCTACAGTGAAAAAATTGAATTATCTTTTGTTTTGAATTAATTATTATTAATGATTATTATTGATTCCGATGGACAGGGCATCCGGTTTGAATACGTTTGGCTTGATCAATTCCAGAATCTTAATGCCTGATCAAGTCTTCGGTAAAAACCGCGTGACCCTTGGACATGACTGATCAGGGCTTGATCCAGTTATCATATCACTTTCTGGTCAGACCTCAGGCCTGACCTGATCCAGTCTTAACTTGGACCTGACCAAAATTTCCACTCGCGCCGATAGAATGATTCATTTATTCCAAACGAGATTCGTTAACTATTAACGAATGGTAGAGTTGAATGTGACAAACAAATATTCGTTAATAGTTAACGAATGCATATTTGAGAAGTCTTATTCGACTCGACTTTCACCTTTCAAGTGACCCATTCGATAACTATTTATTAACGAATGAACATTTGACGAGACCAGACAGATCCTAGCCTTCAACCAAATCCATTTGTTAACAATAACTAATCCTGACTATCAGTGCGGGATCTCTTTTTCCAGCGTGACGGTATTGGGCCCTCCCCCGGCGGAGCCGTCGCCAAAGAGACGTGCGCCTCCTGGCATCCGGATTCCAAGCCTCCTTTCATTCATGAAGCCGTTCAACATTTTTGCCATCTTTTCGACTCATCCAGCGCCACTCATCTATTCCTGACTTTCTTTGGGACAAATTCTCGAGACAAACTCTCTCTCTCCCTCAAGGGGACTCTTCGATGCTGAGTAAAGAATGAATGAAAAAGAAAGAGAGACTGAAATAAAAATGAGAATAAATAAGAGGAAGAAAACAACAACAGTTGGGGAGTCCCGCTTCACCAACGCAGTTTATTTCGGTCGGGTTAATTAGTGTTGCCTCGCGAGGTTTACGGTTGACATTTCGTTGGTCGTTGGGTCTCAGCGAGGAGACGACAGAGAGAGGGAGAGCCCAAGAGTTAGGAGAGAAGACGAAGAGTGAGGGAGAGGAGAAAATAAAAAAGATGGAGACACATAGACAAGGTGAATGTAGGGTGCAGAGCCGGCTTTTTTATGGCGACATACTGGTCGGCCATAGCCGCTGGTGTGTATTAGGTTCAACAGAGTGTGGGTACATTCGGACAGGTAAAAGGTTGAAGGGGGCCAAGAGAGGGGGGTGAGGTGAAGAGTGTGCACCAATAAAATTCAGCCATGGGCCTCAAGGCGCCAGTCTGGATACTCCACCCTTATGAGCCATCTCTCTCTCTCGTCTCTTTTTTCACCTCAATTTTTCTGCCAACCTATGGAAAAAACCGTTTTCGCCCACACTCGTCAGCACTTGCTCCTCTCCATTTTGCAGTCTTATTAGCAGGCATATAACTTTGGAGACTTTTGTTCCCATTCCTCTTGACTCGGGTGTGAACATGGTTCTGTTTTACTGCTGAGATTAGAAGCGGCTTTATATAAACGACCATATACCACCAA
The DNA here is from genome assembly GCF_001412515.2 of Diachasma alloeum. Classification (NCBI taxonomy): domain Eukaryota; kingdom Metazoa; phylum Arthropoda; class Insecta; order Hymenoptera; family Braconidae; genus Diachasma; species Diachasma alloeum. The sequence continues at coordinate 858,137 of NW_021680475.1, forward strand.
CGGACATCCACCATTCACCCGAGTATTTAGGATCCTGCCGCTCATAAAGCCCTCTTCATTGTCGATACAAAAAACCCCGGGGAATAAAAGAAAAAATTATTCATCTTCATGTTCCCAAGCTCTACCAGTTCTTCTTTCCCCCGAAGGACCGGAGTGATCAGCTTGTTGAGAATAGCGGGCACCAATATCTTTTGACGTCTCGAGAAGATAACAAAAGGTCCTCTGCATTACCCCTCCCCAATCCGCACTATCGCTTATAGTAGGCATTGGGGACTCGCTGACTTGACCACAGGTAAGACTTCGGCCTGTGACTTCTGAATGAACCGAAAAACCGGATGCGCCCATTTAACTTACCCAACCGTACCACAAATAAACTGTCGACGTATGGCTTAGATAGCAAGTAAAACCCACAGAGGTGCCTCGAGCTGAGGGGGTTTATACGTTTGTTCTTATTATCAGCACTAACTTATCCCCCCTCAGATGGCTTGTAAACATTTAACCTTTCAATCTGTATACATACCCGGATTTTAAAGGCCATGACTTCAAGATAAATCACGAGGTATTTATTTACTCTGACCCGGGGGTTTCGAGTAATTTTCATTGTCACATTGTTATTAACTTTTTTTCGGGGCGAAGACGGCGAAAACAAATGTCCCCGGACATTATCAATTCCTCTTCGCGGACTTGAATTTCCCGGGTTTTTCAGACATTCACTAATGAGAATAATGAGCCGTTAAACCGAGCTTTCGTGTCGATCGTTGGAATACCAAAATTCCTAGGCGGTTTATCAAAGCAACCGCTTCCTTCGCTCTCAGGGTCTCTCAGGGTGGGTGACACATGCGCGCAGTTAGGTTATAACCAGTATATATACAGTAACCCCTCAGTTACTTTCTATGTTTCGTGTATATCCAGTATGTCGCACGATAATGTCTGGTCGGTGCGACGGTAACGAGACCGAAACGCTCTCCGGCTATTTCGCTTGTGGCGATTAATCATAGAGAGTGCAATATAACGGAGCTACGGCATTTTGTCGTAGCAATAACGCCGCGGTCACGTTATCACTGTCTCTCTCTCAAACTGTAGTTTCTGTATGTCCAGTTGGATTATTCATGCCCATATAGATTATGCCGGTTAGCGCGCTCTCTGTGTGCCCATGGGGCGTTTTGAGTTTATTCCAATGAGTCATAATATCTACAACTTGTTACACTCTCAATTCTGATAATCGATATAACAGGGGATTTGGGGGGATGGATAAAATGGATTGGATTCATTTGCGCCATTTTTGGCAGGCGTTTGCACACGGAGAAACATCTTTTAGGAAATGTGTAATGGGCGTCGCGTGAAGATTACGTTCTAAAACGCAGGTTCGATGCGAGGAGAAATGGTACATTTCGTCACTAGGCCGAAAAAACTTTTTTCACCGTTCTCAGGCTGAACGCTCACGCTGGAAACTATATTATATATTAATATTATTATAGTATATTTTCCAGAACAGTTGTTTTATCATTCTGGCTGTAAGACAGCGTTTCACGGGCGCTAAGCGTTTATGAATCACTGCCTACAGCGTTTTTACGATGAAGAGTATTGTTCGTCACGCGGCTTAAAAAAACTTTTCCCAGGCCCTGCGCCTGGAAAAATTTTGTTCAAGCCACGCCGTCGAAAACATATCATCCTCTCCCACGTACTTGCCATCAATGTTGCACGTGGGGGCGGATGATCTGTTTTCCACGGCTAGGCTTGAAATGTACTATTCTAGCTTATACGATTGCAATCCTCGCCTTCGGCTCGGGTTGCAAACTCATATTCGCCAGAAAAGTTTGTTCCGACCTAATGACGAACTATACTATTTCGGTCGTGTGACGAACAATATTTTCTGTCATAATTTTCTGTCAAGAATTCACGGAAGTGCTGTCGTACAGCTAGAATTACAAAAACAAATATTTTAGTTGTTGGCTACAAATTAGTGATAAAATTATGTGAATTATGTGAATTCCAGAATTTTGCACGCGTTTAATTTCACAATCGTGAATTGTTCATAAGGTTGGTGATTGATTCCTAAAAATTAGCGATGGATCACTGAATATTCGTGACGCATAACTGAAAATCAATACTTTTTCCTCTTTTCGTGCGTAATGGCGGTTCTGTAGAATTTTAAAGAGTTTTACGTAAAAATTGCAGAACTAACCATAAATTTCATTTTTCGCGTAGCAATTTTGCTGTTTTTGCGTGAAAATCTCTTCAATTTCAAGTAAAAGTTCCCAAAAGAGGGTTTCTTATTAGGATTATGTTTTTATAGTCATTTTTCCTAAAGTTTTTCAGTTTTAGACTCTTAGCAAATTTGAATCTAATGACAGTTCCACTGAAATTTTACGGAATTTTGGAGTTGAGAAATCACAATTTGATGGAAAAATCAATAAAACCTGTAAATTCCAGTTCAACTGTTCCATGAAAATGAATAGAAATTAGGAAAATTCAGGTAAATGAATTGTTGAATTGTCCATTAAATTTCAGCGCAATTTGTTTCGATTGAAAATTTAAGTAACTTGAAATTGTCGTCCTTCTCGTCAACGTAATTTTATACCGAATATTCATGTTTTGTTTGAAAATTCAAGTAAGTTGGAATTCTCGTTACCCTGCTGCTCAAAAATGTGAAATTCCTTCGAATCTCCCCCTCTCCCGGCTACCAAATCGAATTCAATGTCGCTCTCTTGAAATTACTACTGAACTATCCGTTAAAATTCAATTTTTTCTAATAGAATGTGATCCCTTTGGAGAGATTTATTGCATCATCTTCACTATTTCCTTCGTTCAAGTACACTGTTAGAATTTTTTTGAAAATTAAGCAATTAGTTTCTCTTGAATTGTTGTGAATTTGAATTTAATTTATTTTCAATGTTGCGAATTTGAATTCGATTTAAGATCAAATCGGTTATGAAATCTCTCATTCGGGTTGGAAATTCCGGATAATTATGGACTTTCCGTGTTAGATAATCACTGATATTTCAATAACATCTAGAATTTTTAAATTCACTGCGAAAATTGAACATCACATCCAACTGAATTTTCGGTGGATTGAAAATTCAGGGAAATTGTAGCTTGAATTTTCAAATTATTTACTAATTTGCAGTATCATGTGGATCAGAAAATTGCAATTTCATTGAATACTCCAGAATTCAACTGATTTTTCACTAAAAAACTATGTGAAAATCTCGTGTGAATGAAATTTTGTTAAAAATTTCAAGATTTATTACTTGAAATTTCAGAAATCATTTTCTAACAGTGTCGCCAGATTACTTCACCAGGAAATCTATCAGCGAACTGAATCAAGTTGCAACAACTATTTGAATCGAATGAGAAAGAGGTGGATCAGGGTTTTTCGTTGACGGAGAATAAAATTTGTGAATTTCCGATGGAAAGTGTACCAAAAACATGAGTAAATCTGACGATATTTCCATCGACATTGTCCGGTAAACTGTTTAGTAATGTCTCTTCACCGTTCTCAAAAGTTTTCGTTCATCATTTTCTCCATGTACTCAAGTTCAGGAATAAATTTTAATAGAAATATCTCTCCCGCGTGATTCACACATTCATTCCAAAAAGATTAAAAATGAAAAACAAAAGTCCGTTTAGCTCCATTCGTTCTATCTAAACTACAATCAGTTAAATACCACTTCATTTTTTTGCTGACCCCCAGTGCACAAGAACAAGTGTAAATACGTGAACGGAACGGGGGGAAGGGGAAGAGCAGTAAAGCAGGGATTAAGATAAGTCGTGACTCGGTGAAGGTCGAAAATGTAGAATACCATTTTTACAAACAAGAATATTATGTCGTTGGATGTTTGGGGGCGTGATCGACAGGTTCACCGGGTTTACGCAGAGGCTAGTAAATCACCCCGGAACCGGGGCCCCTCACCTCGACTCACCCAGGTAAAGAACATTATCCCGAAGAGGGACTCCTTATCTCTGGCCCTCTTACATCCCTGCCTTTTTCTCGACCTGCCTCAGCTAATCCTATTAGTCTCATGCGGATTTTTTTACTGTTGCGTCGACTGTCGCCCCCGAGATCCTTACGAATCATTTGTTTCAAGGATACTCAGGTTTTTACTTATGTCGAAGGTTTTTTTACAGATGGGGGAGAGTTCAGTCTTCTGCATAACTGAACTCGTCCCATACTCACCAAACCAAATGACCCCAACCCTAAACTCAGAAGTAATGGACTAATAGACCGTGAAATTATTCCAAATACCCCCGGACCTACACCAAACCTTAATCCTTCCGGGCTCAAATGACAATTATCTCGGTGAAACTGCCTGATGTTGGGAGCAGGAGGTAATTAAGTCCAGAGTAAACAGAGTTCCACGTACAAAGCCACCTCCTGTATCTCGTCACGACAAAATGAAGGTTTTATATCCCCGAAACATAAGTCATTCTGGCAAAACCGTAGTCAGCCGAACACTCGCAGAAAATAAATCACTAAAAATCAGCATAAATGAAAAATTTACAATTTGTCAGAGCCATCAATTAAATCCCCCTTATCTCGAAACAACATCCTCTCAGTATCCCAATCTGTACAATCTCATTCCACATAAAACAGGCAGTGAAAAAAATAGACAGAATATCTTGGTGGAAAAAAAAAGCGACAAATCCAAATAAAAGAGTCAATGTCCCAACAATGTTGGTGTAAAATATAACGATAAAACGAGGAGGAGAGGGTGGGTGGGGTGGACAAAAGAGGGGAAAGAAAATGCCAGATTTATTTAAGTCCCGTGCCAACGGAGTTGACAAGAGTCGAGTCGCGTAAACACACTCGTACCTCGTTGTTCTCAGTTGGCCGTACGACGCTACAATCCCGGGGTTGGATGTGTGACAGTGGTGTGAGTGAGACAATAAAAGAATGGGGAAAGTAAAAAAGGAGAAGAGACTCGTTTCACGGTGCTTTCCACTCCTGAATGGGTGGTGGGCGTGGTTTGTCTGAGGAGCGGGGCTTGTTCCCATCCCACGCCCATTAACGAGCTATCGCACCAATGATGAGGCTGAAAACCACCCAGTGGGTGGGGCAGATGAGACAGAGAATGATTCCCCATTGGTAGGAGCCATTAATCCCCGCCCATGGACGAGAAGTGGGGGTCCATGGTTTCATTGTTTGTCGCCAGATGGGGATTCGAGACGAGAGAAGCCACTCAGAGTGGAAGCCCATGAAGTGGTGTGAGTGGAGTCGAGTCAGTCGTAGACTGGAGAGCCCTGTGAGAGCAGGGGACGGACCCTGTGGTGTTCAAAAATCCGTATCAAAATCTCTATAACCTTAATCCTGGTGAAGCATCTATTTTTCATTGGTTCAACGTCCGTCCCGCGTGTGTCAAATCCAGTGTTTGTTATGTTATTCATGCGATTGTCGAAGAGCCATCCATCATTGAGAGTGTACCATCGAGCTAGGAAGAACTGAATTAAATATCAATCCGTTGGAATTACAGGGTTCTTATCAGATGTAACAGATGGACGTTTTTTGTGTGATTAATCGACGTGAGAAAATTGTGTTAATTGAGCCGCAAGTTGCTCAGCAATAGACCGGGGAGAGTGAATATTCAGCATGAAGTCAAGGGGGAAATGCCATGGGAGGACATGATGACAGTAGATCGATGACACTATCAATTAATTGGGATTGAAATTGAGGTGCACGCAGTGCTCTCAGGGACTCGCGTGAGTGTACTGTGCGTGCTGGTGAGATTGTGCTTTATTTTTTAATAAAACAACAGACGAGATAGATAATGTCAGCTTACGCCCAATTCGGATACTCATATCCGTCGGCATCACAGGTAAGACACTCGCCCGCTCTGCATTAAATATCAACCCCTTTCGGCTATCAAACCACTCGAAAAATCGCACAAAAGAAGAATAATCCGATTGTCACGATGTTGAGACATGCTCAGTCCTCACCCCTTTCACCCATCTGACACAATTACAATTGTGTCAGTGAGTCAGCTGTTTACGAAAGAAGCGGAGGAATTATAATCGTTGAAAAGGGATACAAGGGAACCTGTCTCGATGCAGGAGTCAAAAGGTTGGTGTGTGTACCACCTGCCCTCAACTCTTAAGTCTCACCGACGGCCGTCGCTTCTCAACTCCTCACGTTCCGTGTGAAACATTACTGATACTCGTGTATTAGAATGTCCACCAGTCTTTTCTATAAATATATTTCAGCTGGAATAAATTATCCACATGCCCTCTCTCTCTCTCTCTCTCTCTCTCTCTCTCTCTCTCTCTCTCTCTCTCTCTCTCTCTCTTTCTTCTTCTGTCTCCCCTCCTCTCTCATTCCAACAAGCATCGACAATAGGATTTATGAACGTGCGCTTATGAATTGTAATGAGGAAAAATATGCAAAGTAAATAGGGTTATCGATAGTAACAATCAAATTTATACAATGTACGTACACATTACTACGAGGATATTGCCCAATCAATTCTCATTACTCAAGGCACCGCTTTCTTCCTTTACTCTCAATTAAAAATATACCGCTCATTGTTTCTTCTTCGTCTTCCTGCCGAAAAAAGAATTGCCGAAAAAAAAATATATATGGACTGGCGAATGGGGCGTTGATTGTGTTTTCCATGCGCGCGCGCGTAGAATACCAAAATGTCTGATACGTTTGCCGGTGAGAACGATTAATCGGCGTCCTGGTGATCTTTGCCTGCGACCCAGCGGGGTATTCTCACGGCTGAGGCACCAGCCAGCATGCCTCGTAACTTCATTTGGAAACGCGTGTGGATCTTTCGGAATCTCCTTGATACGCTTGGGCTGTTTCGCGCCTCGTCGCAAATTCCCTTTCAAAAATAATGGTAATGGAAGGATTCCGGAATATAAATCTCACGTGAATTATTCCACACGATTGTTTCATTTTTTTTCATTCGCTCGTGTATAAGAATCTCTACATATGTTTACTTAATTTCTCTCTGGAACTGAGTCTAATCCTTTTTCTCTCACATCCGGGAAAACTTTCACTCGCTGTTGGACTACAATGTTTGCTCTTATACTTGGTAAAAGCTTTCGTCCCAAGTTTATGCGCACAAGGATGCTCTCTCTGGTCCACTCTTCCGGTTTGCCAAAAGTTATCGGTACAAGAGTTCAACTCCACTTTGGGGTGAGCCAGTTTGGGATGCTCTCAAAAGTAAATCCCACCACTCACGAATGGGGGTTGGTGTTGCGCGCATGCGCATTGGCCCTCTGTGTACCGCAGTTGATGCTGTCTCTATTCGCCACGTAAAAGTCTTGTGGAAAAATAACAAGTGGATAGAATAGGTATTCCTCGCGAATGCAGGTGCGTGATCTGTACCAAACTCAACGCCACGCCAACTTGGGCGACGGAGGAACAACGATGCAAGCCGTATAACATGTGTGTACCAGTGTAACACAGTATGTGAGACACAAATTGCATTATTGGTTGGCAAGTGACGTGCGGCATGTCGTCCGGGATTTTGCAAATGGGACTGCGTTGCCGCACTACACCGTCTCTCTCCTTTCCACTGATTTTTTCTTTTTTTTCGCCGGTTTCATACCTGATATGCGTAATCGTTGTATGTGTTCACCGACCAATTAAGCGGATTTATCAAGAACCAGACGGTATGAATGATAAATAACATTCAATAAAAAACATGTTAATTTTTTGCCAATCGGACAACGGAATTTGTTGTTTAATTTGTATAACACAGAGGAGTGACACGGGTTTAATGGAGAAAATGTTTATCGATGGGTCAGGTGAGTCTGAGGGTCATCGGGGCTCGGTCAGTGCGGAAGACCTTGAGATTCTTCGGTTACAGGTGCGGAGAAAAATCTCCGTGAATATATGACAGTTGAGAGAAGCAACATGGACACACCGCGGAAAGAGCATTGTGCATCCGCTGCGAGCGTGTTATTCCCCAATAACACTGCGGACGTTATGCGAATAGGTGTTATCGACACTGACGTTAATTGTAGCGGCGAATCGCGCAACGCGGGTATCGTGTGTCATGCGTGTCATAATTGTACGACTATGTGTACATTATGGTCGTGGAGTAACGTCGACAGTCTCTTTGTTTGATGGCTTGTTGCGAATGATATGATGAACGGAATTTTTACACTCTAAGAAAATCGGTCTTAAAGTCTATCCCTATTGATTTCAAGAAAAAATTCTAAATAATTTAGTTTATTGTATTCTCATAAGTTATTGAGTTTTTCTGTCCTCATGTGTGGTTGATACTGGCAATAATAACTGTTTGAATCAAATGAGAAATTATTTGTTAATTCATTTTTTGAATCAAATGAGGAATGCTTCCACGAAATTTCTATTTTTTAGAGTTCAGTGTCGCAGGAACGATGTAGTACAGATTTTCACAAAAAAATCACAATATTCGGAATTTATCAATTTACCACAGATTCGTTTCTAGGAATATTATAAGATGGAAAAATCGACTTCGGGGGGCCCATAACCCCCGTTTGGTCAATGCCTCGCGTGTTAGACGCCCGCATTCCATTATTCATTATCTCCTAAACTGTGTAGTACAGCTAGTTTGCATTTTTTTCAATAGCTGGGGACTGTTATAAATATTATCTATGAAAAACATGGAGACAATCTTAAGAAAAACGTGTTTTCTAGGGTTATGCCTTAACCCTCACGGACAGGGCCCTTTTGTTTCCATGCGCAGAGTACGCTCGATTCAAATAGAATGTAATGACTTCTAATCAACGGAAAATTATGAAACTGCTATGTAATTGAAGCTACAGTATTCCTTTTTTCGTTGTTATTTGTTTGATCGAGTTAAATTCCATAGTTTTGAAAATAATTAATTTTAAAGAGAGTCATTCATATTTTCATGGGTGGACGCATGGCATCGACCCCGTACGTGAGGGGTTAAGGATATCCAAGTATCTTTTACAGTTTGGTACAGACCACACCGTAGATTCAGCCGTTTTCAATCATGAAATTTGTCAATTAAATTGCGTGAGAAAAATTTGAGAAAAATCGCTAACATTCATATTATTGTTTTAAACATTCGTTGTTTATAAATGAATGATTCAAATTGTTTAACCTTCCGGAAACCTAATTTATTTAGGTATGACATCGATTTCTGGTAAAACTCTGAATATTAAGAATTTTGTTACGATAAATTATCTATAGAAAATGCTAGTAATATTAAAAAATGGGAAGTTTTAAATTACTTCATCAATTTGCCTGCAAAAATAAACTTTATAATTTTGTTTCCAGATTTTTTTAATATATTCTAACGGTTCTACATCGAAATTCAAATTCAAATACGGAAAGTTTAAATAATAAAGTCATTATAAAATGTCCGGAAACTTGAGGTCAAATTGGGCTCAAATGAAAGCTCTGATGTTCGCCTACAAAAGTAAAAAAAACATTTCAGTGGAGAAAAAAAAGCCAAAGAACTTGAATATCCTTAAATAAAGATCGGAATGTTCGGAAATTTATGATCGGAAAATAAATCTCCGCCGCCCTCTATACAACAAAAAAATTAATTATGATTTGTACATCACTTAATTTCATACAAGTGACACTTTCTTAAGAAATCACAAGGGGTGCTGATGAAGAATTCAATCCTCACCAGTTCTTAGCGTGACCTAGGACTCACGACGAGGACGTGACTGGTGAAGAGAGGAACTCTTACCCTCAAAACATAATAGGTTGGAGTAGGTGTTCACCATTTTAAGACGGATTTCCCATTTTGAATTTCCGGACATTCCGATCTTAATTTAGGACCGATCTTTCTGGAGTGTCCAATCCGCATAGAAAAAAACATAAGCCAAAACTTATAAGTGAGATATAGTGATTTTGCTGGAATTATATTTTAAATATCCGCCTTGTACACCAGGTCTATGCTAGATATATCCGGTAGCATATATGTACCCACATACATCTCAGTTATTGCATTTTTACCGGAAAGTATACTACATATACGTGGATATAAGTGACGTATATTTCTGTATATATAGGGAAGGGTGGGGTAAAATGGACATTTTAGACTTCTTTTTAATTATTCATAACTCAGAAACAAATTTATCAATTGAGCTCAGTTTAGGCTCGTCACAAAGGGAAAGAGTTGTTCTTTGTATTAAAAAAAAAAATATTACATTTTATCAACATTTTAACCCCTCATTAACATTAAAAAAAATTCAAAGGGTCCGTTTTACTCCAGCCTCCCCTATAGTTTTTCCGTGTGGAAAACGGGACCAATATTGTTCAATGTTATTTCCTCTTTGATACACACTTATGCGATAATGATATTAATACTCATTGGGGACGTATCTCCCTCCGACATCCACAGACACTGCACCGTGTAATCGAAGAGTCGAAAGTGCGGAGTAGCATTGAAACCCCTCGTGTGAGTGACAAAAAATAAAACAATTAGAGCCAGCCTCCAATTGTTTTATTGCTGTTATGTTGAATAACAAGAGCGGTGTTCCCTCGCCGTTTGATTTAACGGCATTTCGCTTGACTTATTCGCCGACGAATCGACACTTGATAAACGAATCCACGCCCTTAAGAAGTGATACAATATATATGCTCTCAAAAAGTGCGGTTGCAGCGCAGGAGACAAAACCTGCCCTGCAGGTTTAAGCGAGGCTTCGTATTACCAATGGTCTCGCTGAAAATTCCCGTGGCGCCCTCTCCCTCTGCGCCCGCCACATGCGCAGTAGATCACTCATACACAATTGTCGGTTTATAGCGCGCTCTTGACATTGTAGTAAAACGAATCCATCGAGGAGAAGAAATACGAAGGGTTTTGACACTTCTTAGTTTTTTTAGTGGGTCGTAAGAATAAAAATACCATCTGTCTCGGGGATGTAGTGCATCCTCTTCTCGAGTCGTCTCCTCGAGTTTATAACGCTTTAACGGACTCTTCTTAACGCCTCAAATAGATCTAAACTGAGAGGAGAGGACGCGTCGACGTGTTTGTCCCACGTTCTGAAATTGGGCTTCCCTAATAACTTTCAGGGACTTTGTTTGCACCAACCGTAGTTGCAGTTCTCGATGGATAAAAATAAATTGTCAGCCTTTGTGTCAATTCCATCCTACCAGAGAACACGGTTTAACAATTTGTCACAGACCTGTCGTATACATCAGGTGACATTAATTTACCGGTTAAACATCATTGTTTAAAATTAGCTGTGGAATCGTGTACACTCGAGTAACAAAACCATCTCACTTGGTTTATAAATTTCCAATTGTTCAGAAACAAGTTTGAAATTAGTGTCCAATTGGAAACTCCACTACTAGACTAGTGACCTCTACTGGGGTAATGAATCCGGATTATCCATGGACTGGTGCACAAGGGTTTTGCGGGCGAGAGAGCGAGGGGAGTATTTTCCATAAATTTATAGCAGGGAGTTAATTCGTGGCTCGCCAAGTTCTAGCGGACATTTGGAGGCGAAAGAGGGACAAAGTTTTGGTGGCGATGAGAATGCGCATGAATAAAAGACCCCTTTCTCCGTATTGAGAGTATACCCTACAGTTGTTGTCCTGTGGGGAATGGCTGAAGGGTGGCCCCTTCTATCAATCTATTCTCTCCACTGTACATCGGCCAAATGTATACGGTTAGCGGCACGTCACTGGGATATTCCCAGTGTGACCCAAGTATTTTGTAGCGGAAAACCGAGAGTGCATACATCTGTAGTTGAGACACTATCAATCGAACATCTCACACATTATGAAATTTTGATAGACATCTACAAGTTGGAATGACGTTGCTGGAAAATGTTTAATGAATGTATCGTGTTACAGCTGTTGGTGAGTGGAGGACAACCGACAACAGCTACATCACCGGCAATGTCGTCAGGTGGTGCATTGAGTCCTGGTGCTTTGTCACCGTCGTCAACGGCTACGACGACAACAGGAGCAGCGCCAGGCACATCAGGAGGTGCTACAACTCCTGTTGGTGGCTCTGGTTGTTGTGAAAATGGTAGACCGATGATGACAGATCCTGTCACGGGTCAAACGGTGTGCTCCTGTCAGTATGACACTGCTAGACTTGCCCTAGGTGCCTATCCACGATTAGCACCAACTGCCACTTCCTACTCGTCGTATCCCACGCCCACACCGTCAGCCACGGATCAGGGGCCCTATCCTAGCATCGGAATGGACAGCTCGGCGTTCTATTCACCTCTGGTGAGTTTCCATCGATTGCTGGATTTTCATTAGGTTTCCGACCCGAAGGAAGGAAGTTATTGTAATGACCCCGAAAATCGAATGTAGATTTTCCATGATTTCTCAACATTTCTTCGTCTCTAGAATCATTCTGATGCGTTTTTGAAGACATGTCTGGAGGTGTGTGTGTATGTACGTATGTGACCGAAATTTCGTCCAACGATATCTTCTGAACGATATCTTCTGGTAACAAATGAAGCAATTCAAGAAATTTTTTTTTGTCAATCGATGTGAGTCAATGTAACTTACAACTGATTAGCGTATGGAGAGGACCGACTCAGCGATTTGTTAGCTATTCGCATAAAACATGTGAAAAAATGAAAATTTCGTGGAAATTCAATTATTTTATCTAGAGAAATGCGCTGATTCTCATTTTTGCTTACGAATGGAAGCTTTGTAATCCTTCAAATTTCAGTGTAGGATTCTTTGTGTTATATCGATCTAGTATGATCCAAAAGGTCCGAAAATGCAATTTTTAGACCTCGTCCGTACGTGTGTGTATGTGTGTGCGTATGTAATAACGTTTTTCTTCAATTGTTCGCCAATGAGTGTATGAAATTAAATCTTTTTTTTTCAAATGTAGGAATTATTGAGCCCTATCGATCGCCATTAATTACACTGTATGCAGTACAAGAGCAATTTCCCACTTGTTTTGTTTTCAATTAATGCGCATTTATGTAACAATCGTCTCAGTGGTTTGTTAGCTATTCGCACAAAACATGTGAAAAAATGACAATTTCGTCGAAATTCAATTACTTTATCTAGAGGAATGCGCTGATTCTTATTTTTGCTTCATAATGAAAGCTTTCTAATCCTTCAAATTTAAGTTTTGGATTTTTTGTGTGATATCGACCCAATATGATCCAAAAAGTCTGAAAACGCAATTTTTAGACCTCGTCCGCACGTGTATGTGGATGTGTGTACGTATGTAACGAAGTTTGTCTTCAATTGGTCGCTAATGAATGGGTGGAATTAAATATTTTTGTTCTTTTCAAATGTAGGTATTATTGCGCTCTATCGATCACCACTAATTAAAATTTAACTCATCGATTTAAATTATATTGTATGCAATACAAGAGCAATTCTCCACTTGCTTTGTTTTCAATTAATGCGCATTCATGTAACTTAGAACTGATGAGAGTGTGACGACCATCGCATCAGTGGTTTATTAGCTATTCACACAAAACCTGTGAAAAAATTAAAATTTCTTGGAAATTCAATGAGTTCGAAAAACGGTTGGTAGGGAAGTTATTGGTTCGACCCGCAATGAGGCACACCCCACTTCAACCCACCCGCGACCAACAACCCAGTTGAATTTTTCAACTTCTCATTTTCTTTCAATTTTTTATTCTCTCCCCCTTCGCACATGGTGGGAACGAAAAAGCATACGATTGCCGTGGAAGAGTGGCGAGAGAACTCCGGGAGCCAATTAAATTTGAATTCATCGGCATAATTATACTAATTGGTTGCTTTTAGGCGTTGTCGATTAATTTATCCCAGCGGGATACCCTGATTCGTTTGAATTCCAATGTTTTCTCAACGAAAAATTTAATAATTCCCTTGCGCCAAGCTCTTTTAATAGATTTATTTGTGGCCACGGGGGAGAGGGAAAGCGACGTGTCTCTCGCGCCTCCATTCCAGGGGGATATCCTTTGATGTCTGCCGGTGTAATAATAAGATCAGTATCTCTGAATTCGCCGATAAAAATTTTCATTTCTTCGGAGGAGTGTTTTTTTTATCACAGGTCTGGTGATTCTTATCGACAACACGATTTTTGATTTACCTATTTTTGTGTGTTTGTTTTAACAGAAAAAAATGATAACGTTTTTACGTAATTTCGAGCAATTTTCAAACGATAACGGGGAAAAACAAGCTAGGTGACAATTGGAGTGCAATGCCATTAGAGAAATTGTTTGAAAATTAAATGGAACACCTTCAGACCAAGTGTTTAAAGCGATATTGTCATCAATGTTGTGGGAGGTAGTTAACCCTTATCGCTAGCAATTATCTTACTGCAGTTTTTAGATATTATTTCTAAGCATTTACTGATGCACGTTACTTCAACGACGCAATAATACCAGTGTTTTTACATCTACGTTTCATTTGAAAATAAACAGCAACTGTTGCGTTAATAATAAACAAGATTTATCTTGATACGAAAATCTCAGGCCATTCTCACACTATTGAATTCTCATGAGAATGGAAAAACCGTCAGATTATACGTCGACTATATTCAGTATTGTTTTCTCATGAGGCGAAATGAGTTTATGGAATCGATACGGGGTGCACGGCGGGGGGATTGGACGAGGTGAGAACAGGAGGTGGATGGAAAACGCGTCGTGATTGGCTTAGGTTGAGCACAAGGGTGATGCGAAACATAATCGAAAGGGAATCTCACCCAACGGATTGGTCTTATTCAGAAGGACACATCCTTCCTGCTTTAATGAGCATTAGCAAATAGTTGTAGTAGTGTTTGGGAAAAAAAGGGAAATTCCATGGACAGTTGAGTAGTAGTAATTTTTGAGAGAGCGGCATTGATCCATTAGAGTCACATTAGATTCAGGAGGGACTCGTGGCATTTTAATTTCATAGAAAATGCTGTGAAATTTGATATTTTTGAACAGCAATAAGACGAGAATTTCTCAACTTACACTGGTAGAAAACTAGTGAAAATTATTGAACAATCGACTAGTAATTTTCAGGAAAGTGATATTAAATGCGATTTAAGAAGAAAAAATCATAAAATGTGAAATTTCACAGAAAATTTTACGGAATTCCAAATTTTTGAACAGCATTGAGATGTGAATTCAAATAAGTTCAGTTATTTGAATTTTCCGTGAAATCATGAATATTCATACCGAATTACGGTACATTTTCAATGAATTGAAAATTCGAGAATATATTTAGCAGAATTTTTCGGGCTTCTACTAATCATTCCGTTCTCATTGATTTTTTCATGGTATTCTTAATTTTCTATGATGAAATTCCTTGAAATTTCACAGCAACCAAAATGTGTTAAAATTTCCAAAAAGCGTAGCGAAAATGTCAACAAAAAAAAATCAAGAGTGTATTTGAATTTTCAATCAAACCATGAATATTCAGTACTGAATCACGCTATATTTTCCTAATCTCCATTAATTTCCATAGAATAATGGAATTGAAATTTACCGTTTCCATTGATTTATTTCATAACATTGTTAATTCCCGATGGCGCAATTCCTTGAAATTTCTGTGGAACTATACTGTGATAAAAATTTCCAAGAAATTTCTAATAGGCCGTATGTGATTAGGAACATGAGGTAATTTTCGATGAATTTCGATGGAGCGATTTCAATATGACACTATTTATCTCGAACATGTAGACGGATTTTCACAAATGTGATGTGATTGGTAGTGCTTTTTTCAAGTACTTGTTGAATAAAGATACACAAACATTTCTTTCTATCTTTTTCTTCTTTACATAAAATTCAGAATTCTTAGTGACGAAATTCATTGAAACTTCAGGGGAACTAAAATGCGATGTAAATTTCAGTTCAACTGTTTCCTGAAAATTAATAAAAATCAGGAAAATCCGAACGAATTAAGCATAACTTGATCAGGAATATCCTGATGATGTTTCACTAAAAAAATCAACGGAATTAGGAATTTCATAGGGTCTTCCCCCCCTCGATCAAATTCAATGTCAATCTCCCGAAAATCACCACTAAACCGTCCATAAAATTTAAATTCTTTTTTGACAGGGTAATAACTAGAATTATCCGTTCCCCTCCTATTTTATCCTGAATCCTCCCCAACAATATCACGTGACGTCACAGCGATGTGGAACGCTGTATAGATTCTCCTTCTTCAGCGAAGGAGTTGATGAACGCGTCACATGAGGCATCACAGGATGAAGGGCAAAGAGTTGACTGGTCGTTGTGGCGATTCATAATAATGAACTACTTACTAATCTAATTGTACCTAACAGATATAGTTATCATTTGTATTTCAAGTTATGGACTGAATAGAACAAGAGAAGATTTATGCAGAGTATTATCTCGAAATAAAAACGGCAGATGTTATGTGATGAATGCGAATTCGGAAAATGTGTTATTTCATATTTTTTGACTATACATCTTTTATTCATGATTATTAATTGGCGCCAAAGCTTTGCACAGCGCAATGAGAACTAATTGTTTTATTGGAATTGTAGTTTTCATTTCACCACACTATTCGAATAAATTGAAATTTCCGAAGAATGTTTGATAATCATTTTCAGGAGAGCATTAAATTCACTATTAAATTCGATTGAGCAGGGAAAAAATAATGAAATTTAAAATTTTACGGCAATGTCAAAACAATTTACAATTTTTTTGTAGGACAAAGACCAGAATTCCTCGATTCACTTGCAATTGCTATCAAATTAATTCAAAATTCGAGAATATATTGACTGGAATTTTACTGATTTCAAAGCCAAAATTTTGACACTCTAAATCTCACAGTTTCATTGTCGAGCAGGAGTCTCGCAGGAGACGACTGTCCCTGGGCAGGTTTTTCTCTCAAGTGAAGTTTTCCGTTGTTCTTCGGCGAATGTAGAACATTGTAGGGGGTTCGGGGGTAGGAAGGGTAATAATAAGAACCTAAAAGGTTATACAAGCAGAAAAAAAAATTTCTTACAGTGTATTCGAAAAATACTTTTTCAAATCATATGTTGCTCGCTGCACTCAATTAAACCGCGTTTTTCGACCTTAGTAGTTTGAATAATTAAAAAACATGAAAAACACCAGCTCTAAAACCACATAATTCTACCGCATTTTCCATGTACAAAAGATACCCAACATTTATCGACTATGAAAATCGAAATGTCACTCGACACGTACACCCAGCGCGTGCTGTCCTCGCAGAGCGCGCGCGAGTTCACCTTTCCATTTTTTTCCCTCTTCTTCAATATTTTTATTCCATTGATTCTTATCACATGTGAACGCGAAGCTCGCTCAGTCCTCCGTTCCATACGATAATTCAAGTACATACTCGAAGGTAGTTAGCATCGTCCGTTATTTAGCATCACGTGTGCAGTTTTTTTTGCCATCGGCCATGTCCGTCCTGCACGCGAGACGATTATAATGCCCAAGAGAATTGAGTCGGTATTGTAGAATTTTTTTTCATCAGGCACGAAGACTCATTAATTCGTTATTTCGACTGCACTCCCCGCACATTTATTTGTTCTCCTTCTTTTCGCCCCATCATATCATTCCAATGAAAACCTTTTTTCTCAATTTCTCAGTTGAACACAGGGGGGGGGTAGTGGGGGTGGTAGCACGTGCTGGCAATGGGACTCCAAATCCAGAATAAGTAGGAAAGAAGGAAAGGGGTCCCAGCGCAGTCTTACCCATCGTTTTCAACGAAAGCGTTATAAGAATGTAATAAGAGCCGGATTAGCATTGAATGAAATGGCCGGTGCGACGGCAATAAGGGCAATAAGCACGAGTGGAAGCAGGAGTCCTTATATACAAACAGGAACGCACATGGTGGTCCCCGAGTCGGGATGCCTTTTTTTCCATCTCTCTTTTCATTCCTCTCTCGACGTCTCGTCCTCTTTCCTCCCCGGGCAATAGCCATTGTTCCCATCCTCCTCCAACACTCGTACTTACTTGCCTCTTTCATAAACTTTGACGCAACTCGCATACTTGCCCTAGAGAATACGGCTTCATCACCCGCGTTATCGCATCTCTCGGGTTAATTCAATTATCGTGGAACGATAGACAATATCAGTTAGTGCGACTAAACGAACTTCCACTCTCATTTATTTTTCATTTTACTTTTTTTATGTGATCTGAATGCATTTATGCAAGCCGACTGAGGGGAATAGGGGGAGAGAAGGCCGCGTCGTGACGCTAGTAGAGCCTTGAGGACGAGGTTCATATACTCGATGGAGACCACCCGTGGTTCAACGTCGTAAAAAGGCGCCGAGTGGTCCTCGGCGAAGAAGGATACTCTAGGAGGTCCCCCCTCCCCCCTTTTCACCACTACGTGAAATCCCTCTCATGGTAGAATTAAAGCACCCGGAAGGGAGAGAACGTGGTGAAATAAAAATAAGGACCCAGGGAATGGGAATTAAGGAATTAGAGCGACGACGTAAGCGAACAGAAGTGAAATACGAAACGCACTGGCGCCAGAAACTCAGACCTGAGCGACTAATAATATCCCATTGTGTGACTCCATTAGTCCACTTCGGTATTAGTCCCGCGAGTCCCTCTACCGTCCGCCTTTCAACTGACACAGAAGTCAACGTGTGGATTAATCTCCAGTATTTTTTTTTTTTTCATGTTTTTTAACCTTTCAGGGAAATCCTTATGGTTTGAAGGATGCCACGGGAATGGGAATGACAGCGGACATGGGTGCAGCATGGGGCACAGCAGCACTGCAACCAGCGGCCACGGGGTACTATCCTTACGATCCAACGCTGGCGGCTTACGGGTATGTTGAGTATTATGGTTTTTGAACTCGTTTGTAAGTGCACCGCTGGAACGCCAGACGATAATCTCCGATTTTTCTCCTCAACTCTTCGGGAATAAATCGTCTCTCGGGTCTACGTTTTCACGGTATTTTTCACGGCGAATTGGTGTATACGCACGACGGAAAAAGAAGGTTGACTCTCTCACTCTCTCTCCCTCGTGAGTGACTAAAGTGGGGATTTGAGAGGGAGCCCTCGTAACGAGATTCTCCGTGTCTCGCTTGGAGAGGCAAAACCCCACACCCACGAGGTGTTTTCCCATCAACTATACCTATATATCCCTTCGAGGAAAAAAAAACGAGGCGAAAAGAGCTGAAGTGGAATCCGAGGAAGAGCCCATTGAATTCCCCGAATCAAAGATCCCTTTCCTTTTTATTTCACAAAATGATTCCACTTGGGTCTTTGTCCTTTCCTACATACAACACACAGGAGGTCGACAACGTATGGGATGAAATGACACCGATGCAGTACGCGAGTACGTACAAAATGGCTGGTAGTCGATGGTGGGCGTACGTAATGGTGGCTCAAGGGGGGACCCTCTCACTGTATTCCCTCACTCACTCTGGCTAACGCCAGTTGGGCTATGCTACTGGGGTATATCAAGTGAGTGCGAGCCGAGTGAGTTTATTGATTGGCTTCCTCCCCGGGGTTCGCTACTCTCTACTCTGTGCTTCCCTGTCTCTCCCTCTATCCACCTTCATCTACAATCCACCACCAGTGGAGAGTCACCATCCACCAGCCGTCTCCCCCTACCCTTGCACTTCCAAGCCGGTAGCTCCCACAGGTGCTCTACTTGCTTGGCAACCCCTCGTGTGTTCACCACTCCCGTGTGCGCTCCCTCACTCTCGTT
>NW_021680475.1:877716-911570 GCF_001412515.2 Diachasma alloeum
CCCAACCCCCCCCCCCCCACCTTTGAGAGCCGAAAATATACGTGTATATGTGGCACACTGTAATATGTTGACTCTCTCCATCTTTCTCCCTCTGTCCTACAACAACACAGACACTCTCGGCATTGTTTATCGTTGAAATCCACCCCTTCGACCCTTTCCAACACAAATGCGGAGAGCCTCAGCCGTTCTCTCGCGCGAGCCACTATTAATTTACTTGCTTAATAATACCCGCGTGCGGCGCGAGAGACCAGCCTTCCTCCACTTCATCCATTCACCTCATCCAACCTCTCTGGCATACACTCACCGCTGGATGCTTTTGGGGTTCTCTTTGTGTGTCTACTGAGCCGCACCAACAGACCAGAGAGGGACAACTCCGAGCCCCGCCATTGTTTCACGTCTGAATCACAAAAGTTTTTCCAACCCTCTCTCGTGTATCAGCCACTTCAGTGTCCATCCTCCAGGCTGTTCAATTTTTACTTCATTCAACGGAGTGTGTTTCATACAGTTTAGTTATTTCAATTCGAATTTGATGATATTGAGGAGTGGTCGGGGACAATAACAGAGAAAACCCCTTCGTTGTAGCCTCGAGGCTGCCGGGTTATTCCACGGCCAGACCCTGACGCTTCTTTTTTCACTCTTTCGATGGTGTGAGAGCCTCCACGACACCCTCCAGGCTTGTTCCCTCTTTTTAATTCACTCTCAACTTTTTCGAGTTACATAAAATTCCGAAGAGGATTGTTTTTATTTTATTACCCCGGAGATTTCAACATGAAATTTATATCAATGATCGTTGGTACGATGCTGATACGAGGGGCTTGCTGGCCATAGCTTTTGAATACGATCAGGGGCTTCATGGGGGGATAGTAATTACGCCCGTTCTGCCAATATTGGTTAACCTTTCGAGGTTGACGCCACCATATGCAAAGCCCCTAATGAGTCGGCTCGAGTGGAGGCCCCCGGTTGCTGCTCTCACCAAGCCTAGTATTACCATTCTCCTCATCCTCTTCACTCGCTCGCGTGTAGCAGAGCATCGTTATTGCCTATCCAACGTATCCAGTCATCTCTGGAACCAGATTTTTGCGTTTCACAAAATGAGAGAACCTCGCTACCTCGTACCCCTGTACAGCTGCAAATCGTTATACATTCTGTATGCCATTTTTTTTTTAATCCCCCCCCCGTGTCGACCTTTGCGAAACGGGAGCCGTTTCATTCGATTTTGCACTCACGGACTCTCCATGGCCCTTCTCTGCAAAATCGTTTTTTGCTCTGAATGGAGCACCGCAATATTGAAAATCCTCTCGTGGGCTAAATTCAAAGCGGTTAACTTTTGTTTAAGAGGCGGACGGTCGATAATGTTTTGCTGGTTATGTCGATACGAGATTTTATGGCGGGGGAGGGAGTAAGAGGAGAGGAAATTAGCCCTTGATGCTGTAGTTGCACAGGTTGAACTGGAAATTTTAACATAAAATTGTATTTAGAATCGATGGTGATGAGTGAGCCCGGAGTTGGAGAGTGCTGGCTGGTTTTCCATGTTTCAACATGAAAAAATAATATTAATTGATGTGATATACATGCAGATGGAACAATCGTGCCGATGCAGTCGAACGATTCCTCTCACTGGCACGCAATGCCTCTTGTTATGCAAATAGAGAGGCCGTGGGTGGAGATATAATGACACTTGGGGAGCTATGTAGACTTGTAGATGATCGAGAGATTTGAATTGGAATTAAAATTCAGTGAATTCGTTTGTTTATTGTTGTTATTATCGTATTGTTGATATGATTTTTTTTCAATTTTTTTATCTTCCTTTTAGAGGTTATTTGTTGCAAGGGAATTCAAGCAACAAATATTTTATTTTCTACGGAATTGAATGGTTTAATCTATCCTCTTCCCCTCTTTTGTAAAATAAAAGGAAAGTTGATTGTCATTCTCTAATGTTTGGGAATAACTTCATGCGTGATCCACTTTTATTCTATGATTGATTGTGGAGAACTGTCAATAAATACGCCCCTTCAATTTATCCTGAATTATTTCTTAATTAAATACAACAATATTATGGATAGCTGATTTGAAAAATCGTGATGAATGACATGAGACGAACTAATACGACATTTTTTGTAATTTCTGATGGAACTGGTGTTGATTTGATATAGTTTCCTGTGTGGGGTATTTTTCACAGGAGATTCAGATAAAAATTACGGAATGCTCTGGAAAAATTCCGTGACAGTTCCGTAAAATTTCCTACAACCACATTTCGCTCTGGAACTACGAAAAAGATATGTAATTTTTATAGAATATTTCTCTCCGTGTATCAAATCGAGAGATGATTTAGTGGTCGTTCTGCATGAATCATCAGCTTTTTGTTCAAGCAACCAGATAATTCAAGATAAAGTACAAATACAATGGCCTCGATCGATTTCCCAATGCGCATTTCATGCCCCTTTTCTTTCTCGTCTCCTTTCTCACAATTTTTTTTCACTTTATTTTTTTCCCTTTTCTTGCGGGCGCGAGAGTGAATGCGCGCGGTTTTATTGGAAAGGAACAGGAGCCCCAATGCGGCCGCCTTTCCCTTGTCTGGGGAGGGAGTTTAATAGAGGGTGAAAACCGCCTCCCACTTTCTTTCGTCTCACCCAGGCACCCACCCTCCCGCCACTGAGTTTCCTTCTGCTTTTCCGTCCACGGGTAGGAGAGCCCAGACAATTCCACTCCCGTTGGATTTTTCTTCCTACTCTTTTTCCTGCCTGGCCAAGTCATCAAGCAATCTCTTGGACAAGCTCCACTCTGTGGAGGAAGGGGGCCCGAGTAATTCTTCTGTTTGCGGGACGGAAGTGGCAAACTAATCGTCGACTCGGCAATTTGATTTACCCTCTTCAATGTTTTTTATACCCAAGTTTCCTCGTTTTTTCCTTTATCTCCCTTCATGAATATTTCTCTTGGTAGTTTTCAAGTTTTTATTATAGATGAAGGTGTTACAGATGTTTGGACAGCATTTTTCCTCACTGTTGAAGATTTTTGTACGAATTTTTTCTGTTAAATTGCGGAAATTTTGAGCGAGTGGCATTTTCACGGATTCTCAAGACATATCGTTTATCATAATTCGATCAGAAAAATACTGCACGGAGAGAAAAGTTGGAGAAAAATTACCTATGATATCGTGGCAAATTTTACAGTATGAAAGTTAGTCGTGGAACGGAATGTAATTCGATGAAAAAACACTTGTTTGTGGAGAATATAAAAAATACCCTATTCCACACCGATAGGGTATTTTTTTTGTTGCCATCCGAAGGTCATGGGGATGAATTTAAGTGAAATTTTACAGAACGCGTTCGGCAAAAAATCATTCTCCGTTACAGAAAAATTATACGCAATATTGAACAATCATTCACGTTTACTGAAATAATTTTTGATGGAATGCAGGGTAAATTTTATAGTTTTGGCATAAATTACCCATTCAGAAAATGTTGCCGGACCAACGGAGAAAAATTCGTTATTCGTTTCGCACCACTTTTCCCCTGATATAGGGTGAAAAAGTACTGAAAAACGAGTTCACTCCACAATTCAGTAGTGAAGCGGTAAACCGAGTTAAGTCGATTTGGACTATTAGCCAGTTTTTGCTGAATATCTCGGAATCTAAGAGAGATAGCAAAATTTTTCTCATAACTTTTTTTATAACGCTCTATTGGCTCTACAAAAAAGGTCATGACAAAAATCGTTCTATCTCTTTTAGATTCCGAGATATTCGTCAAAAACTAGCCAATAGTAAAAATCGACTTAACCCGGTTTACCGCTTCGCTACTGAATTAGTTCACTTATTTGATAATTTTTCTTTAACACTTTTCCGTGTGGGCGCTATAATTTCACTTCAATTATTACTTGAAAAAATTATTTTGCAACTCAACAATCAATTCATGTTCAATGAGGAGAGAAACCACGAAAACCGGCACTTACCGTTCAACTAAAGCTATATTTTTCCAAATCACGAGTTAATTTCGTGGAGGTGGTCTTACTTGCAGTCAAACGAGTGTTCAATCAGCATATATTTTACAAATAAAGACCCTTAATCCAACAAAAATAGAAGAAATATAAGAATCTATTTCACGAAAAAAAATTTTTTCCTCGTATGCCCGTTTGGGATTTTACGATTTGTTCCCTTCCCACCCCCCACCTCCCCAACCGCCGTACCGTATTTGCCGAAGGATAAGAGAAAACCTGCCAAAAATCCTAATAACTTGAGAAATTTCCTTTCACTTCGCCGGAAAAATGATGAACTTCATTGAATTCTACAAATAACTTGAAATTTCATATCTTCCCCCTAACATCAATTAAATTTCGAAAATGTGACAATTTACCTGAGATATTTTACCTATCCAACCATGATCTCATGCATCTCTCATTTTACTTCTCAAAAAAAGTATTAAAAGTTCTCTGAAATCACTGCATAATTTTCCTTGAAGTTAGACACATTTTCCGATAACTGATTTGAGTAAAATTGATTCATTAAGTTTCATTACTTCACCGCATGAATTATTTTATTTTTATTTTTTCGAAAATGTGACAATTTACCTGAGGTATTTTACCTATCCAACCCTGATCTCATGCATCTCTCATTTTACTTCTCAAAAAAAGTATTAAAAGTTCTCTGAAATCACTGCATAATTTTCCTTGAAGTTGGACACATTTTCCGATAACTGATTTGAGTAAAATTGATTCATTAAGTTTCATTACTTCACCGCATGAATTATTTTCTGAACATTTTCAGAATACTGAATCAATAAATGGCCTCCAAACAAGACTGAATCAATAAGCTTCAAACTAAAACGGTTACGTGAATTTCATAATAGCCAGTAGATTAGGTTCTTCATGTTCAGACACGGCTACGCTTCTCTTCAAGTCTTCCTCCCGCACAGGAAAAAATGTATCACTCAACGTCTGTGTGTCTTAATTCAGGAACATTATTTTTCCAAGTATGGAACAGAACGCTATTCCCGAAAAAAAAACCCTATGCACGAAGAAAAAACATTCTGATCTCCAATAGAAATGTCTGAATTTCGGCACTGAGAAAAAAAATTGCGTCTGCCAAGTAAATTTACTTGCCACAAGTAAATGTATATAAATATTTGCATTTGAAATGTGTGGATTTTCTTGATGTTAGTGCATTTACTTGGCAAAAGTAATTTTTTTTCTCAGTGTACGATATCCAAATCTAGCGAGCAAAAAATTTTAGAAACAAGTTAAATTTTTACTCATTCTATGGACAGAAAAATCTAAACGTCAATTACGTTTTGATGAGCGTAATTTACAGTTTGCTAAATATAATTTATATTTACCCTCAATGTGATTTTTTTTCCGTCATGAAAATCTGAATTTAAACCTCAGAAAGGGGTACTTTACGGTCAAAATAAGAACGGAAAATACACCTAAACAAAACATCTTTTATGTTTCACTAAGAGTATTTCGCGCTCAAGAAATTGTAAATTATTATTTTTATAAAACCGTATCGCACGATTTACTTATTCGTAATGTACGAGAAAAACATCGTATTTTACGCGTAAAATATGTATTTTTGAACAACGTAAAAATGAACGTAAAATTCGAAAAAAAATCATCGTAATTTACGAATACAAAACCGTAAATTATGTTTATGTAACCTTATTTTACGGCGATTTGGAGCGTAATTTACGCTTCGACTCCAAGCGTAAAATCGCCGTGGAAATCATAAAAGACGACTTCATAAATGTAATTTATGGTTCGGTTTTTCTGTGTGAAAAAATTATTTTTCTTGAAAATCAGACAAATAAAAATCCGTAATGATCCAATCCGTATTCTAATCCGTAGTGATTTCAATATCTCTGAAACTCATAGTGCGCACGGAGAAAAAAATCGCGGAAAAAGTACTATGGAAGTCACGCAAAAATTACGTTGCTTGACGAAAGTGTGATGTGCATCACTACAGATTCGCAGAAATCACTGTTCTCGGCGCGGATTTTTATGGCGTGTCACGTAAAAATTGTGTTTCAATTCATAAAATTTCCAGAACTCAAGAGGGAACATCTATTTCTCATTTTAGATTGTTTCCGAGTTTTTACGTAAAAATTCCCGATAGAGCATTTCCATCACTTTTACGTTTCGTCGCGTAATTTTTCCTGAATTTTTTTTCTCCATACGATATAATTTCGATAAAATTCAAGAGTTCTTTATTACTAACTTTTAAGTGGTGGCAGCTCTCCACCCAATGTAGATTGTCACATGATGAGAAAATCCCCGCTTAGTGTATTTCACGATTTCACGAAAAAAAAGTTGGAAAAAGTAATTAATTCCTCGTTTATGGATAATTTTGAACCGCTACTAAATGGGAAAAGTCTCACTCCAATAACCCACCACTTTTAAAACTCACAGTAGTCTCCCCTTAAAGATCAGACACGTATTGAATTGAATTCTAAAAAATCGTGAATTATAAATATTATAAATCACAAATTATGAATCATAAATTCACAAAAAGTGTCCAAAAATCTCGACTCAAAGGGCCTATTTCCACGACAATGCATATTCGAACCCCAAGTTTCTTAAAGTCAGTAACTTGCTTTTAGAAATTTAGTTCCTCCTGTGCACAATTCGTGAACAACTTTGACCTCAATAAAATGAGCCATGACTTTATGATTTCAATTATTCCGCTCAATTGACCGAAATGGCCCGAAAAAAATTGAATTAGGGAGAAAGGTAATTTCAGCGTCACAGTATGGGTCGTTGCACCCTTATGAGGCTACTCCAGCTACCCTACAAAATCTTGGATGGGTATTTTAGCTTCCACTAGCCTCCACTCCAGTGTATATACAACGTACGTTAGCTATAATACAGTCAGGGGTGGGTGAGGGATTGAACAGAGAGAAAGAGAGAGTGGGGGATCGATCGAATCGCCATTACGACGAGAGTGAGTGCCAGCCTCGATGGAATCACGGCGCTATACCGCCACAGCACCGCAGGGTGTTTTATTCTCCGTATATATTTGCCGGCGTATCACCCTCAGTGTTCCCCTCTTATAGTAGGATGTCGCCTCTATACGCAAGGGCTGTACGAACAGGGCGTGTTTCCACTGTGCGATGCATACACCAGCGAGAGGGAGTGAGATATCAGAGGGTACATGAGTCTACCAGACTTTCCAAAATCCATGGGGAATCGTACGGTTCGGCGAAGAACCAATGTGAGAGTTTGAAGGGCCTTGAAACTGAAGGGGATAAATTCTTCCAGAAAAGTGACTCTCGAAAAGTAATTCACCCGTGCAAAAAACGATACGCGAATATCAACCCCCGTTCCGACCTTCTTTGCCTAGGGAATAGAATAACCCCATTTTGGGGATTATTACTAAATGGGATGAAGGATGCACTGTTGGATGAAAAAGGAAATTTTATAGACAGTTGACTACTAATTTTCAAGACAGTGACACTGAATGCGATTTAAGGGAAAAAATCATGAAATTTCAGGTTTCACTGAAAATTCAGTCAAATTCCAGAAATTTAAGCAGTATAAAGACGAAAATTCCTTAATTCATTTGAATAATTTGCATAAAATATTCTGTGCTAAATTGCATGAATTTTTCAGTGAAATCTGAAATTTCATGATTTTTTCCCCTTAAATCGCATTCAGTGTTACTACCCTGAAAATTAGAGAATATATTTACCAGAATTTTAGGGTTTTCTATTCATTTTGAGGAAAAAATGGAACTGAAATTTCTTTTGATTTTTCAGATCCTTTTGATTTTTCTACGAATTTGTGAATTTTCAATGGTAATTAAATTCGATAAAAATTTCCAAAAAGTGTACCGCAAATTTCAGACAAAAATTTGTGACAGTATACCCCTTGGGAAAGTTGCGAATTATGCAAAAACATTTATCCACCCAGAACATTTATCTGCTAAGTGAAAGAGACTGAGATATCCTTGAGAAAAGGAAACAGTACCATAAACAGGGGTTGATTTGTCCTTATTTTTTTGTATGGCCCCTCTGAAAGCCACTCCATTTTCTTATAGAGAGGGGAAGAAATAAGGTGAAGAACCAATACGAGAGTGCGATGAATCTTGAAAAGCTGGTGGGGAGGAAAAGTAACTTCCGAAAAATATTTCACATAAACTAGAAATGATGCGAGAAAATAAACTCCTGTTTAGTTCATTTCAACCCTTTTGGAATGAATTCCGTGTTTAAAAAATAAAATATAAAAAAATTATAATATAAAAGAGAACGCATAGAATATATATGTAAAATAGGTAATCCTTTTCAGGAACGATTTACGGAGAAAAAAAATGGATAAAAATTGTCTAGAAAATCGTGGCATATTTTACTGTATGAGAGGTAATCGGAGAGCGAAATGTAATTGAATAAAAAGACGCCTGTTTGTTGAGGATATTTTACGATTGGCTCGGTAAAAGAAATACATCTATGGATGCGAAAATTATCCTTCTATACACCAGCATTTGTCACGCTGGTAGAGTTTTTTTTCTTTCATCCATATAAAAGTCATGAGGACGAATGGAAGTGACATTTTACCGAATGCATTCCCTCAAAAACGCAAACTACCTCCACGTTCGGTAAATTTTTCCGGGTCCACGAAGAAAAATTTACTATTCGTCTCGCACTTTTTCCCCGATGTAGAGTGAAAACCCACTGAAAATCGAGTTCGCTCCACGATTATTTGACGGTAATCGTTCAGTAATTTTTTCCAATTTTCTTCGCCTTGTTGAAACCGGAAAAAATGGCCTATTATCTATCAATTCGAAACATCTCCTGAACAGAAAAACTACAAAATCTTTGAGAAAAGATGAAGCCACTAACCAGGCATTTGTGTACTTACTGTTTTTTGTATTTCTCCTCTTTGAAATTCACGATATACTCCCATAACTGAAAAAAATGATAAGGCGAAGCACCAAAATCAACGTGAATAATTCATCCCCGAATAGCAATTTCGAAAAAATATGAAAAAAGGATACACGAAAATCAACTTCTGTTTCGATTCTTTTCTGCCTGAGGGAATAAAACGACCCGGTTTCAGGAATGATGATCAGATCAGGGTGAAACATCACCTTTTGTTAGTGATTTAGGCAAACAGAAATGGTGAATCAATCATTTCATTCAAAACCTTCACTTTCCTAGATGAAAAACATTAAAAGATCCTTGAGAAAAGGCAAAATATCCTGGGTAGGGGTGGATTTGTCCTTATCGTTTCTCGTGAGTGTCGTCTCTAAAAACCCCCACGTTCTATTAAAAATAAGTTGAATGAATAATCAACCGGTTTTTCGTATTTTCGACCCTGCAGAACATGTCAACTACATTGTTAACAAAAATAATACGACAGAAGGTAAAGTTTAACCACCGATAATATGTATATTTAAAACCGGTTTGTGTAATGAGGGGTTTGAAAGACAAACGCGACGCTGTTGACAAGTTTCTATTTTACACTGTAATAAAAAAAAAGTATAATAAAAAAATTTATGTGTTAAAACATTTAAGTAAAATATTCCGGTTGTCCTTTCCAGTTATGGGGCTGGTTACGATCTCGCAGCGCGTCGAAAGAACGCAACGAGAGAATCAACAGCGACCCTAAAAGCCTGGTTAAACGAGCACAAGAAAAATCCGTATCCAACTAAGGGTGAAAAAATTATGCTCGCTATTATAACTAAAATGACACTCACCCAAGTATCAACGTGGTTTGCCAATGCAAGGAGAAGACTCAAGAAGGAAAATAAAATGACGTGGGAGCCGAAAAATAAAACTGACGATGATGATGATGCTGTTCTCACTGATTCAGAGGATAATAAGGACAAGGATGACATGAGCAGTGACAATCGAGTGGATAGAGTTAGTGATGATGCAAGACGGAGTTTGGAGGATAATGGTAAGTAAATTTTACAACCAAGTTAGTATGAAAGTTCAGTATACTATTCCTAAAGCCTCTAATGGGGAAAGATAAGCCAATTTTCAATCCCGGAAACCCAAAGTTGTGAGGTCACAGTCCAATCTCTGACTTTCACAGAGAAATTACAAATCCGCAATGAATTTTGGGGTCAGGCGAGGGTTGGAGAGGAACTAGTTAAGGTTCTTTGGTTCTCTGAGTGTATCGTAGAGGTGGAGATAATGATTCACATGTAGATATACAACGAATTTCTGGTCAGCTCATTTCATCCCTTTTTGGAAAGTAATTTGTGCTTCTTTGCCTAAGCGAAGAAATGACCCCATTCTGACCCAATTCATTTGAAGCATGGTATTCCAAGATATCCCCGAAATTTCGATTTTCAAAAAATACAAAATTTTTGGAAATTTTCAAATAAATCAAAATAACGATTATTGCTATCGCCTTCATCTTGGAACTTGGTCAAAAGGACATTCAAACAAATTTTTTAAGTCATCATTCAATGAATTCAGAACAGGTTTTTTAGTTATTGTGGAACACCCGATTTTCGAAAAAATTTGTAATTTAAAAAAACTAATCGATGAATTAAATTTTAATTAATGGCGATTGATAGGGCTCAATAAACACGAATCTCTGTCTAGCCCATTGTAACCCTTTTTTGAAAGTATTTGGTGTTTTTCTGCCGAAGCGAAAAAAAAGCCTATTCTGGGTAAAATATCCCCTTTTAGAAATGAATCAAATAAAAAAAATGCAAATTATCTATCCATTCAAAACATTCTATCCCGTGGGTGAAAAACAACCAAGTTAGTATAAAAGTTCAGTATGCTATTTCTGAAGCCTTTAATGGGGAAAGATAAGCCAATTTTCAGTCCTCGAAACCCAAAGTGGTAAAGCCACAGTCCAATCTCCGTCTCCCACAGAGAAATTCCAAATTTGCAATGAATTTCGGGGGTCAGAGGAGTGGGAGGGGAGAAAATAGCTCAAGTCCTTTGGTACTCTGGGTGTATCGTAGAGGCGGACATAATGGTTCACATGTGGGTAAACACAGTGACGGGTTGCGGGTTGCCGCGCGAAGAGATTAATGGCCTTTGGGTTTGCTTCTAACCCCTTTGCGTTTCCACTCCCTCTCTGGATCTATATACCCTCCACTCCCCTGCCCACCTCCTCCTGCAACTCACTTCCGTTGGCCATCCTGTGCAACTGGAGGTTGTATGGTGTGCCTACAGTAACTGGTGTAACGTGAGGCAGCACGTCCAGGGGAATGTGCGAGGGTGCGGCCGCTGGGCCGGAGTAGCCAGCCCGTAGGACTATACAGTGAAACGAGAGAGTCCATACACCGTGGGATATACGTTATGTATATAGATGCTTCGGGTACACTGGTTCGAGCGACCAGTGATGTATCGGCGCCCGCGGTGAGACGAATGGCTAAAGAGAGAAGGAGGATGGCTCTCAATGCCAAACCATTACCGCAATACACCGCACATTGTGCCACATGTGGATATCAGTAAAAATAGGTCGATTAAATTGGCCCAAGAATTCGTGAAGATTTGATAGATACATTTAATTGATATAAATTGCGCGATTAATCGGTGATAAAGTGGGTGGGGTCAGAAGTTAAAGAGCCACTTGTGGACTCACTGGGAGTATCTGTTTAGTTGGGCCATAAGGTTCCCTTTTATAAGGGTTTGGTGGAGTTTCAAATCTACCCCTTGGTGAAAGAGCCCACAAAACTCTCTGGCCCATCACTCCTCTCTCTTATGCACGTTATTGGGGCTGTACACAAGAGTAACAGAGACAGTTGATAACTTGCCCACAGTGAGTATGCGCTTTGGGGAATTATCGCTTGACGACCCATCAACTAAACCCCTCTGCTAACTCATTCGAAGCTCTTAATGAAATTCTCACCCCTAACTGACTAGCTGGCTGGACGCCCTGCCAGACGGACGGGACGGCTCTTTTCCAGAGTGCAAGGGGCGCCAAGGGATATAAAAGAAGTTGAAAAAAAAAACACCGACTGAAAGAGCGAGAGAAAGGAAGAAAGAGATCCACCATCCCGAGGGGATCCGAAATCTCTCGCGCTCCCCAAAGTGGTTGCAGGCTTCGCTCCCCCTTTTTTTCACAGCATCCCTTACGGCTTAACTCTATGAGGGCAAGGGAAACCATCTCTTACTCGCACTCACCTCCCTATTTTTCCACTCACACTTATTCGCTCTCTTCTTCTCCCAAGTACTTTTTTTTCCCTCCTTCAGGGCACACGGTGCTCTTTTCGACGCTTCCAGCATCCCCATCCCCTCCCCTGCAATGACACGCATACGCGCGTCTCGCTTTCACACCAGGGACTATAAACCATTAACGGCAATATTGCCACGCGGGAGCTTCACGAGCACTACCCCAAGCTCCACCCTCATATCCAATAATTAACGAGCCTGGGGATTTTGGCTTATCGTTTCCCCTACTTCAATATACTGTGTACAGAGTGTATCTCGAGATTTTCAAGGGGTCGACAAGTCGATCGTTGTGTCGATACATGTTAAAGCCCTCCATGACACGCGTCACTTCATGTTGTTCTTTCTCTTTTTCATTATTGAATTTAGAACCCATGAGGCATGTGAAGGCTGAGCACATGCAGCACGACAAGGATCTGGAGGACGATGACGACCTGGATCTTGAAGATGACCCAAGGAGCCGAGAGATGTCCTTCCACCACATGCCCCAGCACCACCACAGTCACCATCATCAGGGCTACATAAGTGAAGACCACCTGAAGGACGAGGGTGTCAAGCCCGATTGTCAAGCAGGTGGTGTTCCCATTCCCGCGACGAAGCCCAAAATCTGGTCGCTGGCTGACACAGCAGCCTGCAAAACCCCTCCACCTCCCTCCCATCCTCACCACCAGGCGTATCTGAATCACCAACAGCACTACAGCCATCAGCCTCAAGGTCATCCACAGCAGACGCCCCAGCATCACCTGTCCAGTCAGTCCCATCATCAACACTCCCAGCAGCCCTGGCTCGGCTCCGGGGGTGGCGGTGGTCTTGGTAATTTTGCCCTACCTTCTGCCGCATCAATGAGCCCGTCATCCGCAGCGACAGCGCCCTACTCCAACGCCGTAACGAGATACGGTGGCTTTCTGAGCTCCTCGTCAGGTGGACAACTCCACTACAATCCAAACTCATCGTCTGGCTCGACATCAAGTGCATCATCATCGGCAGCGGCGGGGTTTCCCGAGGTTGGGACGGACACGCCACCCCAAACACCTCCCAATATGAAGGTGACAACACCCAACGGCGTGATCCAGGGCCCTCCGGGAGCATACTGCCCTGGTGGCAGTACCACAGCCAATAGCAATGGTACAGCGAGTCATTATCCAAGTGGATTGGCTGCTAGCAGTGGTTATCTGTCCTCCAGTTCGGGATCAGCCAGCAGTGCATCGTCCTTCGGGGCTCGCTTGCAAAGCTCTCCACACAAGGACTTCTCCTCTGGCAACCAGACCTCCGTCCTTCACCAACAAACGACTGCCAGTCTTCCG
This sequence comes from Diachasma alloeum, assembly GCF_001412515.2. Classification (NCBI taxonomy): domain Eukaryota; kingdom Metazoa; phylum Arthropoda; class Insecta; order Hymenoptera; family Braconidae; genus Diachasma; species Diachasma alloeum. The sequence goes on from NW_021680475.1 coordinate 891,143, forward strand.
CCTACGGAGGCCACCACGGCGTTCAAGCCCTTCTACAAAGGGTGAGTGACAATTCAGTAGCGAAACGGTAAACTGGGCTAAGTTAATTTTGAGTATTGGCCAGTTTTTGACGAATATTTCGGAATCTAAAAGAGATAGAAAACTTTTTCTCATGAGCTTGTTAGAGATTGAGGCTAATGCTAGGGCGGATTGGGGGAAGTGCTTTGGAAAAGGTGAAATTAAAGGACACGCGGATTACAAAAATACTGCTGATGTACTTCATTAGTGGCGCAAGCCACGCGTCTTTAGTTTGGGGATTCACGAATCGATGAATGTCTCAAATTCAAAGTCCATAATTGCCTTTACACTGCACTGGATAATCTCGTGATATTGAACTTGATAATTGACTCAAAATGAGTGACAGTTAACTCGAAATTAATTGATAATTAAACGAAGTAGAGACGCTGCAGAGGGCATTAGGCTTAATATACCACGTACTTTATTAGTGGCGCAAGCCACGCGTCCTGAGTTTAGAGATTCACGAATCGATGAATGTCTCAAATTTAAAGTCGATAATTGCCTTCACACTGCACTGGATAATCTCTTGATATTGACCTTGATAATTGACTCAAATTAATTTATAGTTAGCTCAAAATTAATTGATAATTAAACGAAATGGAAACGCTACAGAGGGCGCTAGACTCAACATACCACGTACTTTATTAGTGGCGCAAGCCACGCGTCTTGAGTTTGGGAATACACGAATCGATGAATGTCTTAAATTAAAAATCGATAATTGTCTTTACACTGCACTGGATAATCTCATGGTATTGAACTTGATAATTGACTCAAAATGAGTGATAGTTAACTCGAAATTAATTGATAATTAAACGAAATAGAGACGCTACAGAGAGCGCTCGACTCAATATGACACGATGATGAACTCGGTTGAGCGGTTACGTTGATACTGTACTCAATAGGTGACTCTCTAACTAATAGATGTGCACTCTTTGATGGATAGATTGATACTGAATTCATTTTTGACGATTTGCTCCGTGATTTGACCCTGAACCCGAAGGGTTCCGAAGTCACTCGAGTTTTTCTGTTGAGACCGGTAACTTTTACTGATGGATTATTTGCTGCATTTTAAACAGAGCTTTTTTGTAGAGCCAATTGAGGGTTATAAAAAAAGTCGTGAGAAAAATTTTGCTATCTCTCTTACACTCCGAGATATTCATCGAAAACTGACCAAAAATCAAAATCGACTTGACCCGGTTTTCCGCTTCGCTACTGAGTTAACAATCCAATATTTGAGCCCCTTCATTACTACGCATTATTTACAGATCCCAGTCCATGGCCAGTGGTTTTGTATCGCCGGTTTAGACCGCTGTCTCCGAATCCTCGGGTCACTATCAGCACTCGTTGTTATTCAGGTGAGTTTATCGCAAAATTATCAAATACGCACTATTTCTCAGACTCAGTGTGGCATAATCACTGACAGCTTCAGCTATTAAATGTAAAATACGAATTTTTAGTTGATACAAATTTGCCAGGTTTGATTCATAACCCTCGCACGCGCCAGACTCATAAATTTCCCCTCCACCAATCATAACTACCGACTCAACTCCGCAAAACAACTACTCATGTGGCGTTGTACAATCCACTCTTTCCAGTAGATAAGAGACAATGACGTTAATAGATCGAAAATACAACATTCTATTATCCAAAATTACAATCATATTTGCTAAGCCTAAAATAAAATCACTCGACACGCCTTTCCACTCTGACAGTTGATAAGAATTAATATTCACCGAGGGCTGTGACATTGTCCGTTAGAAATCGTCGATGGCTTGAACGCATCACGAAAATAATAATGATCAAAAAACGGGTTTGATATTGAGTAGCGTGTGGCCAAGGCAGCATCTCTCTCACACACCTCAGAGATCTGAGAATGCTATCGCCACCTCAATGACAGTGACAAATGAACCGAGATTTTGATCAGTGAATGGAATCACTGGACTCTCTCCTGTAGCTGTTTCTCAAGGTAGAGAATTTCTCTAGCAAACATCTCCTAGTAACCTCACTGGTGACTTGGACACACCTCGAGCTGTCGCATTTAGTGTCAAGAAACTCCGTGGATCCTTCTCACACCCACGGTGTAAATCCACACTGTATAAAGTCACAGTGGAGCATAAATCAAAAGCAAGTACTAGTTCTCACTGTTTATTGCTGCCTCATAATAGTCCCTTCCCCCCCCCCCTCCCGAAAAAAATTCAATGACCGAGCAAGAAATAAAAGATTGAAACAAGTGAAGGAAAGTCATCTCCTCCGACAAAAATAACGCCCAAAACGTTTGGGAACTGTTTACTTTGCTAGAAGGAGTGAGGTCAGAAGGAGGAATAAAGGCCAGAAGAAAAAGGGAGTAGCGGAGAAGTGGTCACCACCTCGTCGAGACGTTCTTTCGGAGGCCGGGTGTTAGCGGGATGCCCTTATCTGGTGGCGATCTGATCCTAATTTATAGCCACGTCCCAAATAAACTAGTTTTCGCTGTCGTCACCTCGGCTCCGAAACGATCAGTGTGCAGAGGCCTCCGCGCTCAACCTCACACCCCTTCCTCTTCTCTCTTTCTCTCTCATGGGGATCACAAGCCTTGTGGCCAGCCTCAGCCTCACGGTCCGCTTATTATAATGCCACTTAGCAACTCTGGCACATATATGAGAGACTTTTGGGCACCATCCACCAGGACTGAGCCGCGAGGGGGGGACTGCACAGGTTGCTATGGCATCCCAAAATGCTACCAGATAGCGCTGAAAAACTGTGCCCAACACCCTCGTAATTGCCAATTAGCGAGAGGCTATTTAATTGCTATTTAGACTGGGTGGCGCTGAATGATGAGTCCCAACTTCTCTCAAACATCTGGATCTCTCTGATCCTTCGGGATGCGCTGGATACCTCAGCATCTTTGCCTTTACGATATTTATGAGACATGCCTAAATGTATCTGCATAAAATTTGGCGAGCTTCCACCTAGTGTCTTAGCCATCTTCTCCAGTACCTCAACCTCAGTTAACGGTCGTCCTGGGATTTCTCAGCAGATGGCTGTCCCCTCAATAAATCCTACCGGCGATGGAACCTGGGATCCTTGGTATGGTGATACACTCGCTCCAGTGTACACCTTTGTCCCACGGATGCTGTGAAAAACCTCATGAGGAGGAAGGAATACCTGAATCCTCGGTTCTCCATGAATTCTTCTCGCACTATTTTTAGTCTCTCACTTCATTTGCTCGTTTCTCCTCTCCCAAAAGTTTTTGGGAAGTTTTTTTTCCCCTCGAGTTTTATTGGCTTTTTTTCGCTGAGGACTTTTGCGATCGAACGCCGAGGTCTACCTTGCTAACGGTTCGATGAACACGGCGCGTCAACGAATTACACGATTCGCTGCGCAACAAGTGGCAGACCCGTTTTTTTTCAACCGAAAAATATGGACGGAGTAGTCTCAAACGAATTCAAGTCGAGAAAAACCTCTTTAGACTATCAAATCACAGGTTGGATAAATATTCGCTTCAAGTTATTGTGAACATTGTAATAACTGTTGATCGCGTGACACTGGGGCGAAGAATTTGACCCGCGATATCTGCATGCATCACGCGTGTTGAAATTCGAGTGTAATGCCAATCATCAGAGAAAGGGTACGAGATTAAAGATATATAAGTATCGATTACTCGCGTATGCAAAACGCTGTGGAGGAATATGTCAATTGAGAGTACATAGTTGAGTTACTGGGGACAAAACACACATGCATGCAGTGGTCTCGCAAGATCGATCGGAGATAGATGCATTTGAGGATAATTCCCGTGGCATTTCGATTGTCATGTTGAAATAGACGGGATTTTCAGGACTACGAGCAGAACGAGGGAGGCATTTGACGGAGAGGCGGTCCACAGTGATGGATGGAATCTCGTTAAATCTGGCTATAAAAAAAAACGGCAAATGAGTCCGTATAAAAAAGCAAAAAGAGTGGAATTTATGAGTGTCCATTACGCAAAATTTTTAACACTCTTCAAACTTTTTTTTCATGTGAAATAGTGAGAACAAAAAGTTCCTAGTTTCCAGAACCGATTTACTGATTTTATGAAGTTCATGATTACAGATGACATTGTTCTGAGGATGATAAACTGGTTACTTAATTTTAGAAGAAAAAGCCCTGAGATTTGATACCAAAAATGTACCATTTTAAAGTGAGATAAGTTTTTAAATCAAAAGATCAATGGAAAAGATAAAATTCTAAAATAATTGAACATTAATTCAATATTAATTGAGTCAATAAAAATGTCATGTGGCATACTTTGAATAACAAAAGATTTATAAACATGACTAGATTAATTTTAGAATTGGAAAAATCACCAATTCAAGAATGAAAATATTCTTGTCTTGAGAACCCTGATTTTTTTCACTCCAGGTTTATATTTGTAGTCGTCCACATGACAAGGGCCTACTTCATCGATATAGCTATGTATATTTCAATAATATCAATAACATTGCCCACATTTGATGTACCTAAAGAAGATAAAAAAATGATTTAACATTGGTTTGAATGAGAGTTGCGGAGACAAAAACGTGAATATCTTGAAAACTAGGATTGGCAAAGTGCGCCCTTTTTATGCGTGTGTTTACATTTTAAAATTTCGTTCAAATGAGAGAAAATGTGCCTTAATTTGAATAACTAGACGACAATTAAGTCAAAATTACGTCATAAAGATTTTTTTTCGTGAAGATTTTATAATAGATATGGAATGAAAAAAAATTGAAGTGCAAAAATTACTCAGAATTAGCTCTTCTTTCTCTGATTATTAGGAAAAATTTGATGAAATTTGATTGAAAAAGTGAAAATTGCGCTGATCTCCAATATTTTTCACTTCCTAAATTTCGCACGGAGAGAAAATACATTGCAATCATGTACGAGATCCTACGCAAATGAGTGTGCTACTCACTAGCTATGGGACCAAACAAAAATGCGGACAGGGCACCCTAATTCCGGAACACATGCTGAAAATTTCTATCCCATTACAGTTCCTCTAAAATTTCAAGTCATTTCATCATTGAAAATTCAAAACTTACCTGAATATTCATATTTTCTCGGAAATTTCAAAGGAATCGGAAAACTCCCGGGTTTCTACTACTCAAAAGTTTGAAATTTCATTCAGTTTGCAGTGAAATTAGAAATTTTATGATCCTTTTTCCCTCCAAATTATCTTCAATGTGACATTCCTGTGCTGATTCTAATCGTGCTGATTCTAATGAGAGCCTTGATCACGTGCTCTGGCGCTGTCCCATACATGAGCGACACCGCCCAAGGTTATTAGCTGGGAAACGGGGTGAGGGCTTCTCCCCATCTTACGAAATCAGGGTCTTCTTGAAAAATTTAAATAGACAGGTTCTTAAGCATATTGATTCCCTCTTGAACCCCTCTGTATTAAATACTTAAGAATACAATGTAAATTGTCACACATGAGACCTTAAAAAATAATTTTGTTTGTCAACACAATTGTATTTTTGTAATTCTTTTTTTTAGCAAAAGAAACCACAAACTGAAATGTATAACTGTTCAGATTTTAGATTTCTTGTAGGAGAGTTTTTCCCGGTCTTATGCTACTTTTCCGTGCACAAAGAAAATTATTTAGTGAATAGTCAGTAATTTTACTAGTCGGTAAATTTCACCAACTATTTTTTTTTTTAATTCACCAACTAGTTGTTGAAATTCACCAAGCAGTTGTTGAAAATCAACAAGTAGTTGAAATTCATCAAATAATTTTCTCCGTGTACGATTTTCGTAACACTTAGCGTACCACATCCGAATTTTTCGGTGATTCCACATTATATCCCAGCGTTAGTGGGTATCGCACCAATTTTGCAAGAATTTTCTCTCCGTGCAGTAAGACGGACATCCGAAATTGAGAGATTTTTACTGGAAACCAGAAACTTTTTCCTCTCGCTGGTAGATGAGAAATGGGGCAATATTGGCCGAGGGTGGCCCGAATGTTGGCCAGTACCGGGCCATCCTCGGGGCTGTTAAAAAAAATTAAGTCCTCACTAGTGCGAGAGTGACGCTCAGAAATAGCGACATAGAAGACAAAGCTATGCTGATCTATGAATATTGAAGCGACAGCGAAGGCGTCGGGACGTCACCACGAGTAAACCGATACGACCCCATCTCTCCTGTCCGCAGTCTCGGCTCTCCCCGAGGCGACGGCGGGCATTCATTGCCTCTAGACCCAGCTGGTCCGATATACGGGAGGCCCTGTAATGGACATGGTGAAATGGGTGTGATATTTCTCCGCGTCCGGGATGCTCCCCCCCCTCCATTTCCCCACGTTTCCTCCATTAAAATCAACTCCATCAATAAGAAAATGAAAAATGTTAATCATAATAGTTGTCATTACGATCCCCCCAGAATTCCAAAGCCCAAATTATTATTTGCAACTTATCTTCCATCGTGTCTCGAGGAATATGGTAATTACTTGAGTAGTGACTGCGTAAACATATCTGCCACGACCGCCTATCCTGCCATCCGGACGCGTAAGTGCTCTAGTAACAAGCAGTTACAACTTACAAACGTTTGGAGCGCGCGTTGTCGGGGCGACAAAGTTAACCATCGTTTGGCCTTTCAGCTGAAAAACCGGTCTTACCTGGTCTTCCCCCTCGCAATCCACCGGAGAAGGGAGGAGATTGTGGCGAGAGGGTGGAAGGGGCTTTATATCCACCAACCTTCGTAATTGCGAATCGAGACGCGCGCGCGTGACACTCACGATCTTGCCTCTCGATACTGAATATTAATCACCAATGCTGGCCAACTCCGTTCCAGTCAGCACTGGAGACTCGATAATTCGTTTGGACTTTCGTTTGCATGATTAAAAAGAAACAACAAATTTACAAGTTTATTCATTATTTATAGTTTTAACATTTGTAACATTTTGAGAGAACCAGAATTGATAAAATTCCACGACTAATTTGTATGTATTTTTTATCTGTTACAGAATATTCTGAAACACCGAACAAGCGGATATTACCAATCAATAATCCAACCAGTGTCCCATAAATTGTAATGAAATATCCCGGGAAAAAAACGAGTCATTGGAATAAGGAGTACAGGAGGAAATAAATAAAACCGTAGAGTTGAAAAAAAAAGATAAGAGGAAAAACGGAGATAGATAGTGGTGTGAGATGAAGCGAAGAGTGCCACGACCTCCGAGCCACCATAAATCGTTTGGTAGCTGTTGGATGCTGAGGCCAATACACATCGGAGTGAGACTCTATGGTGGAGGCGAAAGGCTGAAGGGGGATTAGAAGGACGAGGAGGGGGATTAGAAAGGGGTCGGAGGGAGAGGATAAGAAGAAACCTAGAAAAACCGAGTGCAGAGCGTCTTACGGATACGTGCCAGTGGCGGAGGTGCTGCAGTGCATTTTCAAGCGACGTAACAAGGGGACTCTAGAGCAACTTCTCCTCGAAGGGTTGTTACAACCTCCTCGTGCACTAGCAGCAGCAAGAGAAATCTAACAATGAAAAATGAAGGAGAAAAAACAAATTTATTGTCGGGCAAAGTGCAAATAGCACCCGCGACGAGAACTTGGTTCCCAATCGCTGGGCGGTCGCAAGGATTATATATAAATATAAATTTTAATTGAAGATACTTCATTGTGTATAGAGACTTAATAATAAAGAGAAGAGTTGAAAAATCGTACCTTACGACCGCGGCAGCTATCGCTTTACCTTAACCCTATTCTACTTATTAGAGGATAAATTAGGAGTACAGCAAGGGAAATTCGTAACACTCCAGATGCAGAACACAATCCACAGTAAATAAACAGGCAAATGGAAAATGTATAGGGACGCTATGTCATTATTAACCGCAGTGAGGAATGATATGAAAAAATTAACCGTCACACTTTGATTAATTGTTTATCACGTGGAGAGGAAAATAGGAGAGAGAGATGCGATATTAAATTAAACGTATTCTAGCCCCGTAGTAGCTTAAGGCATGTACTCTGAGGGTTATCGTGGCGCGTCGCCGCCCACGTGGTTTTTCCCCCGCTCCTCTATAGACACGCTATGCATATATTAATATGGAGTAAATATACGTGCCAGTGATTACGAATGCCCATGTGAGCCATATGGGAATCAAGGAGAGAGGTAGTGATAAAATGAACAAAAAAAGGAGAATTTGAATGATAAGTTTGGGATGAAGAATTAAGGGTAAAATTTATATTGATCAGACATTGGCGCCCTGCGTCGTGTTCACGCAGTCTCGAGGACGTTTATCGATTAGTTTTATGCTGAATCATATTTAAAAGAGTGTAAGGATGAATTTGATTAAATGATTCTTCACTCTTTGCTTATTTTCTTAATTTTATGGACGATTTTTTAAATGTTGTTGGTATTTTATTATGAAGACATATTTTTCTGGTGTTTGTAAATTAATGAAAAATTACTGTGTAATCATTCATGTAATTTTGGAGATGAAATCAAGCTTGGGGAATGTAAATTATTGCTTTTTATAAAGATAAAAAAAAAGGGTCGAGAGCATTGAAAAGTATAACGAAAAAGTTGATTTATTTGTATCTGTGATAAACGAAGAAAAAAAATTGTAAAAGATAGTGGTTTAGGTGCTGGTGCATTCGTTCACTCGTACAAACCCTATGTATGCAGAAATCATCATTATATAAACAGAATTAGTTGAAATATCTTTTTGTATATAATTAGGATTTAAAAAAATGAAACTTGAGCGTACGCGTGGGCGGCATGGAGGAAAGACCACATTAGCCTAGACTAGAACTGGATAACCCTCCCAATCCAAACTCAAAACTACTAAAATTTGTGAATAGTAAATTAATTAGGACGGGTCTAAGGTACAGCGTTACAAGAGTCTTTGCTCGGTTGTTCGTACGATTGTAAATTAAACGAAGAAAAAACGGCAAATACTTCACTAAAAACCTACGAAAAAAGCCACTGTAAATAATTTTGAATGTGAATATAGATAAAAATATAAATATAAAAATAAAAATTCTATTATTATCGATATTACAACATTATATTATTATTGTCTACTACGATTATGAATTGACATTATATTAAAAAAAAACGAAGACTACTCAACGTGTTTACCACCATTATTTACAACATCACCAACCAATAAATCTGCAGTTTTCAATACAAAATCGGTGAAGGACAAAGTTGTCACGGTGGAAAACAATATGCAATAAATAACAAACAATGAATGCTCAATGGATTTTACTGAATCCACGGAGCTTATGGGAGCACACGAGGATGAGGGGGCTGTTTTTTTTAACACGACTAGAGGGGACATTTGAGGAAACATTGTGGGTGCAATATGAGCCTCTTTTAGAATACACGTGGCGAGGTAACCAAGTACAGAGGAAGAAGGTGCAGTTGGGAAAGCTTTACAGCTCCTCAGTGTTGTTTTATGCAAGGCATTAAAATCAATTGCGGCATCTTTATAGATTAGATGGCCCTGTAGTCCCACATTGTGAAGTGGCAGAGGGGAAGAGGGAGAATTTTACCACGACTTCGTGAGCCTCCTACATCGTACCACTACTTGGCATATACTTGCCTTGGGTTATACGGTATTGCGGTTGAATTTCTCTCTTATTTTTTTTTAACGAACCTAGCACGTACGCACGAATTATATTGCCGATCCTAAAGCTCTAACAACTATAAATTGGGCAACAAAAAGTACCGGAGGCCAGGCAACAATCTACCATGAAACAAAAAAGAGGAGAGGGGGGGGGATGGATTGGTTGAGTGTTGAAGAGAGAGAAAAAATTCAAAGGTATGGTGCGCTATAAAGTCATAACGCGTCTTCTCCTCATCTCTCCACCACTCGTCCAACCCCTATCTCTCTTTTTTCCTCTGTTTCCTTTCACTCCCATATTCCCAACACTATCTCGTATATAGGTATATAATAAACTATGCACAGATACCCCGAGCCTGGGCAGATGCGAGAGCAAGTGAAGTTTACAAGACTCTGCTGTATAACAACGGCTTTATATCATTTGCCCTGAGAAAATATGAGGCTGGAGATGGGGAACACCCGGCGATGCATTAATGCATCAGTGAATCTGCCAGTTATTTATTTTTATCTCATTTTCATTCAGAATAATTCATCTTAATAAATTAATGGTGTACATTTTCATTCTGCTACATATAAGTAGATAAATTGTTTTTAATAACAAGACGGGAGATTCGAATAATATAATAAATCGAATTAATGAACTGAGGGGAGATGATGGGGCAATGCGTTGCATTAAATTGTGACGAGAGTCAAGAGGTGCAAACGGGAGTTTCTACCTCGGTTACACGCTTGTTCGGGCATTCATAAAATCTGTTTCACTCCCTATAAATTGATAGCCAACGGTCCGGTGATATACGATGGGATTAAGAGGTGCATACAGCGCATTCACCTCTCTTCCTCAATGTTCGATTTTTGTTGCATAGTTGTGCTTCGTCCAGGGGACTTTTTTTTCGAAAACACAAAAAAGAGGAGGGGGCGGGGGAGGGCACACGCAGAACTGAGATATGGGAGAGAAAATCTGGTTATATAACTAGCCGTCCATCGTGAGTCTGTAGATGTGTTTTCAGATATACGGCACTCAACGGGAGGGAGAAGCAACAGCGTCAAGAGAACAGAGGTCTCATATTTATTGAATTCCCTCGCTCTATGAAATTCTCTTATTTCCCTCCCGCCCTTTTCTGTCTTCTATTTTATTTCTGTTGTTCCCCTCGTTCCTTCAGTCTATCGTACTGAATAATATCAGCGGGCGCCCTCCGTGCATTATATATATTACAACAACGGTAAAGGAAATATAATAATATTGATAACCGGCCCGTGGCCACCAGGGAGATGGCATTATCATAAATTTGAATGTCCACGCGCGACTGCCACAGCCGAAAAAGAAAGCACCAAGGTACACCCCCTGCCCAGTGACGCATTTCCCTTCCTCGCGGGTCGCCCTCCGCCCCTCGTGCCGCCACCCCTTTTATGGCTTATTTTATGGCGAGGACTCAATTTGGACCCGGTGCGATTGCATATATGGAAGAGAGAGGAGGGGGGCTGGTATTTTCGGGTGACTAATATACCCCACATGCACACCGGTGCTTCCAAACGTGTGATGCATCGCCATGCACTGGGATAACTCCGCGACGAAGAGCTGCGTATGGTTTCTGGGGGCCTCACTGTGGGATGCCCCGCGTTAACTTACGCCCCATTACAACACTATTTCATTTTCACTTCTTTTCGGGTTATGAGGTATGAGTATTGTTCTTCGGAGTTGGGGTTTTTGGGGGCGATGCAAGGAACGGGGTGTTTGATTATTGATAGGTTTTTCGGTTTGGGGGGAAATGTGTGGGGGATACGCTGGTGGAGGGATTCAGGTGCTGTTATAGGAGATTTGTAAAACCATTAGCACCATTCGTTGATAGCTAACGAGTGGAATTAATAGTTAAAATATCTTGTTAACAGTAAGTAATTCTTTCATCTTTAAAATCAGTGTAAAAACCGGAAGAAGATTCAGAAGTATTTAGCTGTAGAGAAGGATAAAACATGAACGAAAAATTGCAGAAAAAACGGAGGGAAAAATAGTTGAAGTGGGACCGTAGAAAAATTCTAGAAATACGGTAACGTTCTTCGGTCTTTCGCATATACGGAGAGAATATGAAATTGAGAATTACACTGGGAACATTGTAATCGAGGTCCATACCTTTATCTTAGTGAATTTTCACTCATACCGAATTAAATTTTACAATTTTCTACTATACCGACTAGCAATTTTTACTATGTTCAACAGTAAATTTGAGTGGTGTATGGTCCTCGATTACTATGTTCCCACAGTAAAAATGATTTTATATTTTTTGCGTATAGGTCCTCATCGAGAACTTATGAATTTTACTGCTTTTTCCGAGCAATTATATTACACACGAAAAAATTAAACTTTACTTCACACTTTTTCACAAAATTCATGAAACTGAATTTAGCTTTTCCATCATCTGGATTTTACTTTAATTGGTAATCTAGGACATGATTCACATTAATCAGAAAATAAATGGTGATGTCATTGATAAATATAATATTTGTTATATTTTTCTTTACTTCGAAGAAGAAGAAAATTCCACTTGGAAGTAAAATTATCTCGGAATGTTCAACGAGTATTTTATGTTTAATTTCGACTTACTTCGGGTTGATTGCAAGGAAAAATGGAATTCTGATTTGATATGATTAAGGAAATGGTTAGAAATGATGAAATTTGCAGTGAGTATTGCTTTGAGTTTTTAAATTCAAATTCAATATTGAAGGGAATACCAGGTTCAACTCCGATAATTGAAATTAAAATTTATGGTTTTATTGAACCTGATATATTACACTAGTGAAAGTTTTTGGCTGAATAATTTAGACAGCATACAGACGAAAATCCCTTGATTTATTTGAACTTCCAATCTAATATGAATATACAGTACCAAATTACATTGAATTTTCCGTAAAATCTGAAATTTCATGAATTTTTTCGGCCTAAATCCCATCCAGCGTTATTTTTTAAAATTCAAGAATATATTTACCGGAATTTTCTGCTTTTCTATTTATTTTTAGGAAAAAATGGAACTGAAATTGACAGTTGTTCTCTTAGATTTTTCCCCAAAATTCCTAGAAATTTCAGGGATAATTAAATTCGATAAAAATTTCCCAAAAATGTACCGGAAATTTCAGAAAAAAAATTTCAACAGTGCACCATGAAATATTGACCTATTTTTCATTCAACAAACCGCAATTTGTTCAGAACATTTGCAAATTTATTCAATTGATTGATACACACCGTTAGAATTTAGAGTCTAGATGACACTTCTCCCCGCAGTCCCTCGATTTCCAAAAAGAAAGAAACCTAAATAATAATCCCAATACAGTTAAATAATCTTGAGGACAAAATGGTGGTACGATAAGCACCAGAGTCACCCAGGATGAATGTATAGGAACAACGATATATGTGTATACTTATCGCGCAGTAAAGATGTTTACAGCGCGCTCCGCGCGGGTACCGGCTATCACTAACGCCGCCAGTTTTTCCCCTCCACACACCTCGCAACTCCTCCTCCATATATCGAGAGAAAGAAAAGAGGGACAAAAAAGGAAAAAAAGCGTCGCTACTCTAATTGATTTGTGGCTGGGTCGCTATCGGCGCTCGTAAGTTAAATTAAATTACACGAGCAATCGTTGGATGCTGGGAGTCATCGTGAAACCGGGTAATGTCACGGGAGGTCTCGTTCAACGGGCACAAAAAAACTGTCTCCAATGAACTCCAAATTTCTGATTAGGCTCGAGGGAAAAGAGCTCACAAAATAGAGGCAGAAAAAGTTTCCCTCTGAAACCGTTAAACAATGGTATCTTGAGGAGATCAAGTAGGTACAAAACTGTCACTCTGTTACGGAGTTGTTGGAGTTCTCCAGGTCGTGTCAGCCGTATCTTATCGCGTCGAACGAGTCTAGCAGAAATAGCTTTCCCTTCTAAATAAGTATTCAAGGTTGACCATTAGAAAGGTTGGCTGCAATCTCCAAAAACAATAGGCCCAATCCACTCTACATGAAGAGACACAGGGAGGAAAATTCCAGCGGTTGGCACCAGAATTGAGGTGCAGAGTGTCTCATCTCTGATTATAGCTTGACAAGAAGCGGAAAATTGCTTTTGTGTTCGTATAGCATGACTATTTTTGCTAATCAATTAGCAATGTGCCTCCGAAAGGTCATTTAGAACATCGTTTTCTGCTATCGTATACCATTTATACTTCCGTAGTATTTTGTTCAATTGAATATAAGGATATAATTGTCTATATGGATATAATTGAATTATATTTCTTCTTTAATAAATTGTGTTAGTTATTGTGGAATTTCTTGTATAAATCAAATCAAAGAATAATGCAATCTTGAAATTTCGATGAAATTGAAACATAATATTTGAAGAAACTATCGTAAAATTCGGATATAGCTATCATAATGATGTTCTTACACCACAGGGTGGGATACAAACAAATGTTTTGAGATATAACCGCATTAATTTGATGCATGCTATCCAACGATATCTCCGAAATTGTTATTTTTGAAAAACAGGGAATTGTTGAAAATTATTCTACAAATCAAAACAACGGTAGTTACTATCGTTTTCATCTTCGCATTCGGAAAAAGGGACATCGAAGTAATTTCTTTAAGGTATCCTTGAATGAATCCATTCTTTGAATCATAGTGGGCCGCGCAATTTTTGAAAAAAGGCGAAAATGCTACAAATTAATACATGAATTGATTCCATCGATTTATCAGTGAATAATTTAACAAAAACTCGGTCATATACATACATATAAACAAATGCATACGTTGACGGTCTAAAAATGGCATTTTCAGACTTTTAGGATTAAAATGAGTGGATATAACATAGAAAATCCAAAACTTGAATTCGAATGATTGCGAAGCTTTCATTCAGAAGCAAAAATGCAAACTCTGCAACTCTAAAATGCGGGGAAAATTGTTAAGAACTCACCATTAAATCCTGAGAATAAATAACATTTTATTGTGCTGTCATTTTCTTGAATTGTCAAGGAAAATGAGAAATTTCATGAACGATTTCATCTTAAATGAAATTCAAACTCACGATATGGAGAATCAGACGACATTGTGACTGAAATTTCTAATAGTGGAATGGAATTTTCCCGAAATTTCATTACCAAAATTTTCGGACTATGCTCTCCGTACCCTTGGAAAGCCCAAAAAAGACTCGTTATCATGCCGCTGAGCATCTCCAGGAGAACAAAACAGTTCCAAAACCAACAATACGTGCGATATCAAATAATAAAAAAAAAACCACCCCGCAAACGGCAATAACTCCGCTTGCGAAACCGTGAGAGAGGAATTCCTCGATTCGCAGGGTCTTTGTCTCAACCGTTCATTCACGCGACTCTCACCACCCATTGATGCCTGGACCTTGCCTACATACCCACGAAAGGAGCTATGCAGCCTCTGGATGGCGTAACGAAGGTGGTCCTCACATAAATACTGTCTCTTTTGATCTTTCAAGGGGTCTCCAGCGAAAAAAAATCCCAAAAATCCACCCGGACACCTGAGATAAACGAAGCAAACATATTGAAATAAACAAGGAGAGACAAACAGGACGTTCCAAGGATATTAAACTAACACTTTTCGGGTTTTAGAAATAAAAGGAGGGAAACGCTCTCGTCGCCCAACCCTTTTTGCTCGCGAGCTCGTCTTTTGTCCCCGAATATTTCGGGCAAATATTTGCGGTCTGGTGAGAACAAACGAGTGAGTGGGAATCTGAGATTCCAATACACACATTGTGGCTCGAAGATGTAGGAGGGATGGAAAGAATAGCGAATATTGAGGATATTGGAGTAGAAGAGTCCCTGCAATTCAATTTGGCATCGGAGAATTACGTTCTTTGAGGTTTTTTCATTGTAAAAATTTTGGTTTTCATTTAGGTGAGATTAATGTCGTTGAAGAAATCAAAATTTCATGGAAAATCTGGGACTCCTTCTCTTAAGAGTAACATTGAATTCGATTGAAGTAAAAAAATGATCATACAACTTCAAGGTTTAGGTGGAACTCAAGGGATTTCATAAGCATTCAGTAGAAGTATGACAGGTCTCCCATAAGTGACTTGAATTTTCAATTGAACATGACTATTCAAAATCTACATGATCAGAATTGTTAATTTCCACCTCAATTTTCATGACTTGTCTGGTTTTTCAGGAAATAATTGAACTGAAATTCACAGCTTTCACTTATTTTCTGATCGAATTACCGTGGTGGCACCAGTTTTCGAATTGTTAAAGGGCACCACCATCAAAAATCAGTTGAATTCTGGAGTATTCAGTAGAATTGCAATTTTCAGGTCCACATGATAATGAAAATTATAAAATAATTCGAAAATTCAAGCAACAAGTTCCCTGAATTTTCAAACCTCTGAAAATTCAGTTGGATGTGCTATTCAATTTCCGCAATGAATTTGAAAATTCTAGATGTCATTGAAATATCAGTGATAATCTAACATGGAGAACCCAATTATTCCGAATTTCCAACTTGAGTAAGAGATTCCATGAAGGATTTGATCTTAAATTAAATTCAAATTCACAACATTGAGAATTCAAGTGCAACTATTACTTAATTTTCAAAAAATTCTAACAGTGTAGAGGAAAATTTCACGCTCCAAATTGGGGCTCTTCAGAAATTCCTCAAATGACACGCTGAAATGTGCCGTGAAATGACAAGTCCTCCTCACTGGGCCATTGGTCACTTCTCATCAGTTACTTTCACTTCGCCTAAAATAATTAGAAATTCAGGGAGAATTCCATTGATGCAGGTGGAGGGCATTCACATGAATGTCGCCGACTCTGACACACATGATCTATACCAGAAGTTTTTAATAATTCGTTTTCGTGCCAGCTGCAATCCTCAGAGGTTCCTAACCGTTCCACGATAGTTCCATGGAATTTGAATTTTGTACTCGTATCGAGTTGACGTCCGCGCCGAACTGCGAGGAGTGGTCCACCTCACGAGTCAGAAAACCCCATCGCAACAACTCGGGACAAATTTTATTGTAATGATTTTCACGTTTCCAAGTTTAACAGCTATGCAATACCACACGGAGAGAAATGTTCAGTAACAATTATGGAATTCACAATTCGCTCGTCGATTACGGAATTCACTCAGAAAATTTAAGTGACCGCATCGTGATTTTTCACTGGAGATTCAGATAAAAATTACGGAACGCTCTGGAAAAATTCCGTGACAGTTCCGTAAAATTTTCTACAACTACATTTCGCTCCGGAATTACGGAAAAGATACGTGATTTTTATTGAATATTGCTCTCCGTGCAGTTCTCAGACAAGGAATCATGAAAAATCGGACGGAAAAAAAATTTACTTCATGATCGACCTCAAGAGCGTCAATTTCCAACAAATATAACAATAGTATATTTCCATACGCGTACGTAAAAGTGTCGCTTGACCCGGTGGGAGGTGTGTAGCGCTCGCCAAAGACGAACGCTACCCTCCCAAGGGTCGCCGAACACTTTGCCCGCGAGTGTCAAACCCTATTTTTCATCCCAATGTATACAAAGTGTGATTTTGCGCGCGCGGAGCGTGCGTTAAATTTCACTTTACGCACAATTAATGAAAAAGTGTTAACCCGAGTCGAGGATTTGGTTCTGATTGGACGTACACAGGTCTTTCAAGATCTCTCCAGACCTAGATGGACCTGGTAAGTCCGAATCAGTTCTGCGACGTACTTTTCCAGAGACCATTCGAATCCTCAGTTCTTTTCGGTCCTGAGAAGCCCTCCTCGATGCTACCGAGAACGCGTGATTTTACGACCGGGTGAAGGGGAAGGCATGTATGCGGAGGGTTGAAATTTGTAGCCAACGAGGAGACAGGGTTGCAGAATATATTTTAGCCACCCTCATCTCCCCGTTTGCAGGCGGTGTTTAAATAAAAAATAGTGAACGTTGATTCTGTATTTATTGACCCCCTGATGCCAATGAAACCCTCGGAGGTGACAGAAATGGGGAAAAAAAATTTTTCAGTTTCACGTGGGTCAAGGGTGAAAGTCGATTTTCGCCAAAATTGAATTTTTTCGCCAAGTGAAAGTTGATTCTGTATTTTCTAACAATTCTGATGCCAATGAAACCCCCGAAGGCGCGACAAAAGTCGAAATAAAATTTTTTTTTTCACCCCGAGCCAAAGAGTCAGATTTTCTGTTTTTCCAGAGGGAAAGTCGACTTTCGCCAAAATCGAATTTTTTAGCTGGGTGAGCGTTGATTCCAACTATTTGAGCGACGGGCTATTCAGAACTCTCAAACGTATGTGAAAAAAGTGAAAACTGAAAAAGTTTTTTTTTTCAAATTTTCAAAGGGTCAGATTTTCGGTTTTTCCCGGGGAAGGTCGACTTTCGCCAAAATCGAATTTTTTAGCCGGGTGAACAGATCCGATCAATTAGCCCCTCATGTATAGATATTCCAAATTTTTATGTTTCTCCTCATTGAAGTAGTTTTGAAGAAAATTGCGAGCTAATAAAAAACATTTGCTAGTTAGTACTTTTTTTTAAATAAATTTTTGAAAAATCACCTCTGAAAAAAAAGGCGTTATCCCCTCTATTTCATTATTTCCAAAAAAATTTATCACCAATCGATAGAAAATTGTTTGAAGATTTTTGCGAGTCAAGAAAAAATCGTCAATGCAATCCTATTATTGTGTAAATTAACAATTCCAATTTCAACTGAAAACCAGAGTTGATGACCAGAGTTTGTAACAGAGATGTCAGATAAGATATGAACCCCCACATCGGCTCAAATGAAAGAGCGGCTCGAANTAAATAGGGATATGAACGCAGATTTAATATAGGCCCATAGAATTACGGGGACCGGCAAGGATTTGGAAAGTCTGAATGCAAGTCCTGCTTACACCTAACAAGTGCTGAAGTGGGACATAACCAGAGGTAGAAAGGTCTCGGAAGCACTTGGGAAGAGGCTTCCCAAGACCTATCCAGTTCTGAACGGAGAGACCTAAGTAGAATTTGTCAGGTCCAATTATTCGACTCGGGAATGCATGTGACGAAATCCATCGGTACGAAAATATTTCAAAAATTCTCACATTCATCCCCTCATCAGCGCAGAGTCAGCTACTGGTCAACCTCAAACTGCTTCAATTTGAAGCCTGTGCCGCACATCACAACTGCTCACGGAAGCACGTCATCAGTCTCGTATCCCGAGAAAGATAAGAGTCCCAAGAATGTGCGACATATGGTCCAGTGCCTTTTGTCCCTGTCGCGAGACGCATCAGAGTTGCATCACCCACAATTTATCATTCCAATTCAACTCCCCCTCCCCTCGCCCCTTCGCCCGACGATCTAGCGTCATTATTCTAGAATAATCTAAAACCGATGGTGATTAGTGGCTGCTTGGCGTCACCTGTGCCGTGTTTCGAGTGGTATCGATACTCCTCTCCCAGTGCCACCCAAACCGATCTGTACTGTCGATTGATCATTCCCATTGCAGCATCCCGACGTCAGCCCACACGTCCCCTGATGGCTTCCGCATCGAGATACTATTATTCACCGGGTCCCCATGGCTTTTACTATCCTCCAGGTAGAAAACTTGTCATCCTCTCGATAAATAATAACACAAAATGAAGTCTAGAATGTCCGGTTATACCGTGCCACTCAATCGTCTCGAATATCGTCTCCCCCTGGATGACGAGGCCCCGTGCCAAAATCCAATATTTCAATGTTGAAGAGGTCGACACAATATTCAGTGTCCACCTCAAGAACCGTGTAATATACACCCAATCATTTGTCCCGCGGGCTCCTATAAAACTCCACAAAGCTCTTCAGCCCATCTAAAATATCACCGGATGGAGCATCAAGCTATTTCCCAAAAGTACCGCATCAAAACGTTTGACCATTGGAATCCCACCGGTTCCTCCGATCCTCCAAAAACCCCCCAACTTCTTCTGCATCTATAAACGACCGGATGTGGACAGTATTCTGGACCCTGGAATCCCCGATTTTTTCTTCTCTCTCCATCGTTTCTCAACTTTCCACCTCGTAGGACACTATCGCGGCGCATAACAAAGCCCCACAAGGTGTATAATCTGTGAGTATATCAAGAATCAGTGAGTAAAAAGGGCTGGTTGGTCTCTCGTGTGAGAAGGAAAGAGGAATTAAACAGGTGGAGAAATATCTCTATGACGTTTCTGGCGAAAGCCCCCCCCCGCGCCCTTTCCAAACCTTTAACATTATTTCGCGGTGGTCACGAGACTCGCCACCCATCAGAATAGCAATTTATTAGCCATTATCTGAGACAATGCGGCTACCTGGGCACCAAACGCAAAATAATCGAGTGACCAAGCGGGTCAGACACCAAGATGGCTCCAGAGTATGTGGCTTTTCGGTGGTATAACCATTTCGATATACCCTGGACAGTGCAGCTTGCCCGGGAGTAATACCTTCAAAGCCCAAAAGGCACACAGGAAGATGGTGGAAGAAAAAGTCGCCTAATTGATGCTTCGTCTTTGTTTTGGTTAATTCCAACATGGTTCGGCCATTAAAACGTCCCGCAGTATCGGCAAGCCCGATCTCCAGTGCGAGATAAATGATGACACCCGCTCCGGGGGTACTGTACTTACCACTACCATCAGCGAGGACGCTTTCCACCTCCACAATCCACCATGGATTTTACCCATTCAAGCGTGTGCAAGAGGGTCCCTCTCTTTGGATCCTTTATGCCGATTTTTTCGAAGAGTTGTTGGCTTTTCGGATTTTAATCGGAATCAATTCGTTCGAGTGATCCCTCCACCTGTGTGAAATGAGGGAAAAATTTGTTAATGCTTCGTAAGTC
>NW_021680475.1:911697-941055 GCF_001412515.2 Diachasma alloeum
GCCTGTGACATTTCAAATGTTTAATCGGTTAAGAGTAAACTCGTTCGGTGTATATAAATTTGTAAAGCCAAGGAGCAACGGGGCACACAACCCGATGTGGCATTAACGGTCGGGCAATCGCCACTAAAACACTCAAGTATTAATGTAAAACACATTTCTGATAAAGATAGCCCTACCATGCGCAGCCTCGCACGCGCGCAAACCGGTGTCATTGATGATTCTCCTTCCCCCTTCTCTTTATAATTCCAATTCCAACGGTTAAAGAGTATTTTAACTTGAACAAGTGATTTTTTTCTCATTCCCTTGTTTCCCGCTCAGGGAAATTAAGTGGGATTGATGGGGGGAGGGGGAAGGGTTTTAATGGCGCCTAATTATAGAACCGAGTTCAGGGATTTTGAAGGAGTGACAAGTGTAGGTGGCTCTACCCTGTTATCTTCAACAAACCGGCGTTTGTGCATAAAAGGACAAGAGCGACGAGGCGGGCGTTTAATTAAATTAACGCTTAGCGAGATTAACGAAGGTGCGAGAGGAGATCCGAGATGCATAATGAGTATTCGTTGAGAGTGACCCCGTCCAGCAACAGGGACGGGGATGTGTGTGTGTGTGTGACTTTGGGTGGTCCAAAGCATTCGAACCTAACAGTCCTCTTTCCTTCCGATCCATTCGCCTCGTTACCGAACACCCAATCGCAGGCGACACATTTTTATTGCCAGTTTTTTGTTCCCTTGATTATTCTGATCTTTACGAGACTCGAGAGAATCTCTCTCTCTCTCGCTCGCTTTCTTGCGGTTTGCTGATAGGGAAAACGTCACTCTGAGGAACAGAGGAATTTCCGTGATTATTTCCTCCATCACCCTTCTGAACAATAGAATTGCACTATCCGGCTGTTATTTTATACAGTCAGCACGGTATTCAACTGGTAATTTTTGATAATTCCACTGGCAATTTTTCATGTTGATATATATGTGATAAACAAAAGATTTCCTGGTTGAGTGAGATCCTCGTTGGAACTGACAGATGGATTTTGTCTCACAGTGCAATTCTCTTGGCCGAAATTTGGATGGAACAATTCCATACGAGAATTTCCCGTCGTTCGGTAATTTTCCCGTTAGCAAGCAGAATCGATAATAAAAAGGAGGTGGCCAAAATGTGTCACGCGTTTATTTTCCCCTCCCTTCTCTACAATAACAAGGAGACCAATAAGAATATTTCTTATTGTTCTCTGAAACTGTTCGATATTTAGTTTCAAATATTGCGCAAAAATTAGGATCAATTATTCAATGTCCGTCCTCCTGATTAACGTAAATTATATTATACTGGCAATGAGAACGTTGAATCGGCTGATCGAACTATCATGGTGATTGAATACTACAATTTTTCCATTTATCGAATTAGTGATGTGGAAAATAATTCGCCGAATACCCCTCGAGCTTAAAAATGAATCAGAGTATTTCCCTCAAACTTCCCTGCATACAAACGAACGCGTCAATTTTTGCAAGAAAAATCCTTCACGCAAGCGCTCGGGAATTTTTCAACTTGCGAAACTTGACATATTCGTTTGTATGCAACGAAGTTATGGGGAAATACTTGACCATTTTGGAGCTCTCGGGATATTATAACCAACAATTTTTGGTTATTTCCATTAAACCGCATAACAACCTTGAATGAAAATTTTCTGTTAAAATAGACAAAGGTCTGGTATGAATATGACATTAACCCGGAAAAACATCAACTACTGTATTTCTGTCGGTCGAGTTTTAGATGGGAGAATGATCCAATCGGATCCCCATTGTGATCTAAAATTGTAGAACATTTTTCACAAATTTTCCTGTATATCAACAATTAGGATAAATTTGTCAGTCAAATCCTTCGCGCTGCGCGCTCCGGATTTTAAGCAAAACTTCTCCCTTCCATTGCTATGCAGCGAAACCAGATACTTGTGGAGCACTCAGGGCATTACAATTGAATATATTGTTAAATTTTCAATTAATTGGAAATTCGGCCTAATTTGGTGCTGAATGTTCAAGTTTTAATTGAAAATACAACTGAATTGTGGAATTCCTCATCTTTCTGTTGCGGAAAAAGCTAGAATTTCATCAAATATTCACTTAGATTATAAATTTTATGACTTTTTTAAAACATTCTTCAAAACTTCAATCATACTTAAGAAATGAGTCTAACCGTTCCTACACATTTGTTAGGTGAAGCCTCCAGTCTCATAAGCTATTGAAAACACCCCACAAATATTGGAAGAATTGATAGAAAAATTCTTCCCCATCTTCCAAGATTTGGGTCTCTCTGAAAATAAGGATCCGATATTAGGATACAATTTATTTGAAATCAACCAACATCTATTTCAATAAATATTGAAACCTTAAACACAAAAAATAATTTTTACAGTTTGACAATCTAACTGAAAACTGTCAAATTAACGGCTAGTCACGATTGTTTACTTGAATTTTAATTGAGAAGAGGCAATAAATCTCAAAATTTCAAGCTAAAAAAATTTTATTGGTCTGATTGTATTCTCGATTAGAATTCTGCCAAAAATTCCTAAAAGGGAACTGAAAACTACTCTTCAAAACATTTTTCTCTCCATGTAAATAATGAGAGATACCAGAGACATTAAAACACACCCACCAACTATATTTTCATTGCCAGACGAATTATCGTCTCGCCGCAGAAGAATATTTTTCGTTGTTTCGAGGCTTTTTGTCAACCAATTCTTTGTTTTATGCGAACAGAGGAATTCCGGGTGATATAAAATCTCCTAGATAGTTGGTCACGATAAAATTGAGTAATTAAAATCCCATAACCTGATTTTATGAGTGACCAGTTTACGCTTGCCTCTTTTAATGACCTCAAATAGCATTCAAACGTATTTGGCTGTTGAACGATCTCACCATTCCAGAATCCCCAGAGTCAAATGCTATTCGACACTTTATCGCTTTTGCACTTTGCCTCTCCCCACCCACAACCATTTTTCGTATATCCCATTAGTGAGACACTTTGCATTAACGAATTTAATGTAAATTGAAATTTTTGTTTTTTCGTCATGTGAGAATTAATCTCTCGCAGCCCGATGACTCTTCATGTGTCAAGCGTTATCGCTAATAAATTACCGCAATTAACACACTCACGATGATCTATTTATCAAAGTGAAGGAAGGGAGATAAAGCGTTATTTCGAAAACAGAAATTCAAGTCACGTAGAGTTGATGGAATGAATCCAGGAAATCACTGTTCTGGTGGCATTGAAAGGAAAAATTCGAGGTTGAGAGGTATTCCGTTGTTGTTTTTCTAGGGAAAAGAGGCGTCATTGTCTCCGGCAATTATGCATTCATCGTGTTCAGGAGTTGAGTCATTGTCGTGTCAACGGATTACACCCATTGGTCTCTCTCCCGTATTGTGATAGCATAGTTATCATGGAAGTATAGAAGGTGCCACCAGGTTGAACGGCACGTGGCGCGTCATCCTGTCACGTAGAGGTAGCGAGACATCATCGCAGTCATCTTTTGTTGTCGGTATCCATTGTACCCGAGTGTTAACTCAACGTGGTCTTGGGTTACTCTTTGAAACAGACGTTTAATAATATACATTGTTGCATGAAGATTAAACTCAGGTTACAAATCCACTGGTTATTTTTATCCAACTCCTTTCATCACCACTTCTTTATTTCCACTAAAATACAAGCGAGGAACAGGGGGAATTAAAAAGAATCAGCGTTATCTTTTTTAAGAGAGGGTTAGGTTCGTTTTGGTATTAGATCTTCTTATCTTTAAACGAGCGGTGGGTGAGTGACGACGGTCGAGTCCACGCGGCTCTCTCTCTCTCGCAGGATCAGGTTCCCCAATGGTTAGGTACCACCAGCGAGAGTATTAAAAAATCCCCCTCCTAACGGCGAGGAGGAAAAAAAATATTCTCAAAGTAAAAGGAGAATGGCGGCGTGCGATGCCCTTGATTCATTCATTCCCCTTTTTATCTCGGAATTCGTCCCGGAAAGGACGCGTGATTTCTTGGAAGAGGCCTCCACGGTTCAGTGAGACAACGTGGCCCAGAAGTTGGGTCCTGAGGCTTGGGCAGAGAATAACCCGGGGTAGTACCCGTAGACGCATCAATGGGGCGCTCCATTCAGTGCCTGACTGCGATCCTATCGCTTCTTGCTTACGGACTCCAGGACATCCATCTTAGTTCCCCTAATTATTTTTCAACATGGAGGTTTTGATACATTTGGGATTGTTTCTTTTTATGGGAGGGATTCGGGCATCTCGTAATGACCCGGCTTGTGAATGAAACCTATTAGAGGGATAGTTTGGATTCATTTGTGGGGGAAAAAATGAGGGGAGGAGTTGAGTGACATATTGAGGTGTTCTAATTGATTAGTTGGAATATGAAATTCTATTATGATGGATTGATGTCGTATTAATGGAGGGATTGAGTGAAATAAATGAAATGGAAAATTATTTAATGAGTGTCATGAATCTAACTCTTCTCGATTTATTGCTCTGACAGTCCAATTTTGAAATGTTTTATTCGCTCCGTCGTTCATCGCTGGGAGCGACATTAATCTTTTTTTTTAATATTTATTGGAAATTAATACAAAAATGATTTTTTTTTGTAAATTTTGATCGGATGATTAAATTGACAACTGAATAAAATTTAAAAAATTTCTAAAATGTGCACTAAATGATGAGGTGATTGCAATTTTTTTTAAATAGTTTCTGGTTGCTAAAGTGTACTTGGAGAAAAATTGTAATTTCATGAATAGTTCGACTTTGGTGGCAAAACATCATAAAATTTGAAATTTCATTGAAGATTTAATGACATTTTAATGAAATATTGACTAGAATTCCCCAGTTCACTTGAATTTTCAATAAAAACACGAAAATTCAAGAATATGTTCACCTGAATTGAGTAATTAAACCATAATTTCAGATTGCATTGACTTTCTCAGGAAATAGGAAATTCTCAATTACAGAACGCCTTGAAAATTTAGTGGAACAATATACCATGATAAAAAAGCGAAAAAAAAAGCGTTGATCTTCAGGGACACATCACTGATTTCTTCAAATCGATCACCAATCATTGCTGATACTGCACACTGGGTAGAATAACTCTAATAATCATCAGAAATTTGGTGATGGGTTCTTAAAAATTAGAGATGAAAAATCATTGACATTACTCTGAAAATTAGTGATGATGTCCCTGAAAATCAGCGACATGCCCTTAAAAATCAAATTTTTTTTTTCCCTGAAATTTTCAGGAAGGAAACAATTTCAGTAAACAATTTCAGAAAGTTCAACAATTGAGTATAAATTTCATTCTTGAATTAACAACTGAAGCTAAATATAACGAATTAATTACAATTTCCAATATTTGCTTGTTCATTGCTGATAAAAATGTTTCCAACAACTTGAAAAAAAATACATCATCGAACGCAATAATATTTATCATCACAGCGGAACGAGTGTTGCCACTAAAAATTTCACTTCTCCCCGTGTTTATCCCCGTTGATATGATTATCAACCATCACATATTATCCGAACAAGAACAAAAGCATTACCATAGCCCCGAGAGCGATGATGGAGCGTTAGCAGAGGGTACCACACATACAATATGGGTAACACACGTTACGAGGGAATAACGATTGAGAAAGAGGGGGGAAAATAAGAGAGTAAGGGTCTTGGCGGGGGGTGGTGACAGCGACTGGTGGACCGCAGGGGGTCAAGCCTCGGAGGGAACCCTGGAATTTAACCACGAATGGCCACGCAACAGCGAGAGCCGTCACTTCGAGCGAGTCTGAGCATCCATTACCTCCCGCGTGCCCTGCCAGAAAGCCCAAGGCACCACACTACTCGTATCTTATATTAATATATTATTTACCCTGAAATGCGAATGGGTTATACACTGCCCAGTTACCCTACGGGCCTATCTCTCTTATGAGAATGGCCTGAGTGTCACATACTTATCATTGTTGTCATTACTCATATTGAGGGGGAGGTCAGGGTTGTGCGCTTGTCTGGTCACAATCAATATCAATGAATTTGACGATTGTTTCAGGGAAAGTATAATTGGAAAAGTGCTCTATCCCACACTATACGAAAAGACGAATTTGTTGTAAATTACCCCTGAAGAGCAGTGATCGTGTACAGAGAGAAAAAAGCTTTGATTTTCAGAAACATGCCACTGATTTGGACGGAATCTATCTCTAATTATTGGTGATTGGGAACTGACTAGAACAACTCTGATCGTCAGTGAGTTCTACTATTACTGAAATTTGGCCATAGATTTCTAAAAATGAGAGATGGGTCCCCGAGAATCAGTGAGATTCAAAAAAAAATAGTGACTATGTCACTGGAAATTACTACTGCTGTTAACCTCAGCAGTTAGCAAACTGCTGTTTTTCTGTAGCGCAAAAATTTGCGTTTCGCGTTCTAATAATCTCTCAGAACTCATTCGTGTTGTTAGATGCAGCTACAGAATTAATACACAGAGACAAATTCAGTAGATAAATTTATGTGCTAGCGCCATAAACGGGTCAAAATTTGCACACATGGAAAAATTACTGTGTAGCACTAAAAAAATTATCGTTCAGCACCAGAAAAATTTTTGAGAACACCATAATTTTCTGGTGCTATACAATAATTTTTCCAAGTGTGCCGATTGCGACTCGTTTATGATGCTTAGCATATGAATTTTTCTAGAAAATTTTTCTCTGTGTATCGAATTGGTAAAAATTATGGGCTTGAAATTCCGCCACATTCCTTAGAAGTTTTCATCAAGTAGCAGTTTCGTGGAAATTTCAAGAAATTTACACGTCATGGAGGGTATTCAGTATTCCATAACTATAGTTGAGGGCGAGAATTCAGAATTTTTGGCAGTGTATTCCTTCAGGACAGGGAATATTCTCTTATAGAGGAAGGGGAGGAGATCAAAATTCTAAATTTGCAGAAAAAATAAATGCAACATGACCGTCAGGCGTGCACTGATTTTTTTTTTATCGAAAATTCAAATTTAGAATATTGTTCGGCTTCCTTGGAATTAAAAGACAATAGCTTTTCGAAGAAAACACTGGAGTGAGAAGAAATGGACATGGGGGAAATGCGACTGTAACGACAGTCTATTATCGAGTTAAAAACTATAGACCCCTGGCGCTGCAGGATTTTTCGGGTTTGTAACATTCCTAAACATTAATATCAATTTTTGTCCTTAGAAATGTATTCTAGACATACCAAATAACCATAAGAAACATGAAGTCGAATGTGTTGGGTTATTATTCATTGCAAGAACAACCTTTGAAGTTGAGGCCCAAGGGTTTATACTTTTCAATCCCATAGCAGTGTATTTGTCCATCATTTATCGAAATTCTGAGTTTAAATACTGCACCCCGACTGGCCATTAAACATACCTCTCGATCTTCAACATTATCAGATATTTACTTCCAGCTTCCCCCAAATAAAACGATTTTTCGCCTTGCACACTGAGAGAAAAAATTATTCCTGCCAAGGATTGATATTCTCGTCGGAAGATAATATTTTTTCAGAACGAATTTTTCCAGGACAATCATTTTCAGAGAGTCCAAGTCTATCCTCAAAAATGACAGTGATGTTTAACAATCTGATTATTATGCTACATATGACCTTGACAAAATGTTCTCCGATATCTTCCGGATTTTACAAATTGGCGATTTTCTCAGGTAAAGAAAATTGGAATAATTCCAAATGTTAATAATTATTATTGGAGTTTCTTCGAGGTCATATGCAGAAGAATATTCTTATAGATCACCATAATTCTCACGCTTGGAACTGATTTCGGAGCACCTGGAAATGACTGGCCTGGAGAAATACGTTCCAAAAGAGATACTTTCTTCTACTAAGAGTATGAAAAAGATATCACCAATAACATTTTCTTGGAAGGAATACATTTTTTTCTCAGTACAAAGTCATTTAAACCCAATTTAGAGTGCAAGAACGTTGTTTTTTGTATCTTGCCCTTCCGTGTGTCCGTAATCCGTGTGTCCGTTTCAATAAAACACGTGCTCAAAGTTTTTTAAAAATACAATGATGATATTATGATGTCGAACAATTACCACCCCAATTATTTCTCCTAATAAAGAACTGAAGATTCCACACCCTTGTAACCTCCCAGAAGTCATTTTTCCATCGCACGCGACAGTCACTGGAGAGTTGATACCATGAACTTTATGATATCGCGTACCGGAGGTAGTTCACATGCGCCAAAACCCCGCGTTGTATTCATTTCCATGCTAGCCTCGTAAAACTGACTTAATTTAATGCGCCGGCTGTACGTCTCTCACTCCTGCACTGTAATAAAATCATAACGCCCCTGGATAATCCGACATACGTGTATAGGATGTGTTGACAAAATTGTTGAACAACTGGGGATACAATCCAGCCATCGAGATTCCCCCGAAAATCCTTGAAAAGAAGTCGTTAAATTTATCTGAAAGTTTTGGGGGAAATTTCAGAGTGGAAGAATCCCACGGCAGATTCAAACCAAGATTCTCCTTTTTTATTTCCTCCTACGCGGTCCAGGACGAGAGCAACGGCGCGTCCCTAATGTCTAACGAATAGCCCCCAATAAATTCATAAGCCGGCCAAAACATGCCTGCGAGATGCAGAACACGCGGTGTGTACTCTTGGGGGCATTAACTGAACGAAAAGCCCCGAGTATTATAACATGTGAAGAGAGGATTCCACGTTGGTATAAGTATATACAAGTACGGGTAGTATAAACACCCATCAGACTCTCTCAGTGGTTGAACACGCCACGCGAATGCTTCATGTACAACAATTTTCAAGATCTTGGTAATACAGGAAAAGATGATGCCACTGTTCTAGTGGTTGAGAAAATATCTAGTCAATTGGTTCAATTTGTTTCTACTTGGAACTTGGGACATCAACATTTTTCTGCAATTTGTTATTTATGCGTGGAGAGAATTTGTGAAAAAAATCATGTGCTATCATAAACGTAGCGTATCGTAACGTATTGATGGGATACGTGAGATTTTTACTGGAAAGTAGAATTTTAATCTGTCTGTGAGAGGTGGAATTTAAGACATAGGCGAATTTGAACATGAATTCAGTAAAATAATGCCTGTTTCCAAGGCCGTAATAAAACAGGTGGTTTCTTCGGAATTTAGAAATAATTTTCCTGTCTTTCTAATTAAGGAAGTAGGGTCATGGGAGATGTGGAGTAAACAATAAACTGCACTAGATTATTGTCAATTCGCGATGTTTCGCTTACAATTTAAGTTATCGAGATGAATAATAGTTTCATTGATTGTCTTTCCAATTACACTGTTAGAAAAAATCTGAAACTTCATGGACAGTTGACTGCTAATTTTCAGAACGGTGCCACTCAATGTGATTTATGAAAAAATCATGAAATCTCAGGTTCCACTGAAAATTCAGTAAAATTCCAGAATTTTAAGCAGCATAAAGATGAGAATTCCTTAATTTATTTGAATTTCTAATCTATATATAAATATTCAATGCCAAATTACATTGAATTTTGAGTGAAATCTGAAATTTCAGTGGTGATAAAATTCCGTAAAAATTTCAAGAAAATGTACCAGAAATTTCAGACAAAATTTTTTAACAATGTAAAGTGAAAAGTGCTGAAAAGCGAGTCCGCTTCACGATTAGTTGACTTGTTCGATAATTTTTATCCAACTTTTTTCTCTGTATAGGGTAAACAGCCCAGTTGTTGGTTGGTTAAGGGAAATTCAAGTTTCGTGGTACGATCTAAAATAAAAGAATCACCTATATGGGGATACGATGGCTTCCATACCTTCAAGAATGTTTTAATTAGCAGAAAAAAATTATTTGAAGTGAAAATAACAAAACAAAGAATAATTAAATTAAAAGATTAAGAAATAGAACGCAGAATAAAGAAACAGAATAAAGAAATAGTCAAACGTAGGCGAAATCCCTAATTTCTGGACGACTGGGCCGTATTTTTTTGTATTTATGAAATGTCGATTAATAGAAAAAATAATTGATCACACGATTATACACGAGTAATATTATTGAAAGATAAAATAATAAGTAAAATTTTCACTTGATTTATGGAATATTCAATGCAATTTGAAATCGTCCAGAAACTAACCCCCGTCCAGCAATTAACCTGTTTACCCTACCCAAGTTATTACAGTTCAAGCGAAAATGTCCAATATCTTCAAGACAAAACCAATAATCCCCCCAGCATAAACACCATCAGCCACTCTCTGTACTTAAACACGCCCCACGAATGTTTTACGTTCAACAATTTTGAAGAATCTTCCTGGTAATACAGGAAAAAAAGCCTGCCACTGCACTTGGGCTCGAGCAAATATTCAATCGATTCTCTCGACACGGGTTTATGCAGAATGTCTTTGAGACGTGATGTTACCGGGTAGGAGTAGCCTACTCGAGGTTACAGGACACGAAGAAGCCAACTTAGTTATTTAACTTTGCCGCACGAATACTCGAGGAAACTTTTACCAGTTTGGCGTCGTATTAAAGGGAGAAGAGGTGAAAAGGGAAGCGAGGGGGGCTGTAGTCAAAGGTAAAAGGGAAGTGTATACACATCCAGTAGGGATAAACAACGGAGAAGGGCTCCTTAAAATTTTGCAAAAGAACCCCACCTCCCTCTATTATCCAACGGTCTCAGACGAGTGGTTAAATGTACCCTAGACTCCGGCATATACCTTTAACAACGTCACCTAAGTATGTATATCTTTAT
Organism: Diachasma alloeum; assembly: GCF_001412515.2. Classification (NCBI taxonomy): domain Eukaryota; kingdom Metazoa; phylum Arthropoda; class Insecta; order Hymenoptera; family Braconidae; genus Diachasma; species Diachasma alloeum. The sequence continues at coordinate 922,443 of NW_021680475.1, forward strand.
ACATACCATCAGAGCACACGTACAGCCCATTCCGCCAACTCCACATTCCCTTTTTCGAGTGTACATTGTACTTTGTTATATGTCCTGTGTGTGTACTCCTCTTTCGATTTTTTATTCCCTCTTTTCATTGGTTTTTTACATCCTCTCACCCTTCCGCCGAAAGAGGAGAACAGCACCGCCACGGACACGAGCACGAACAAGCAGTTGGCCCAAAAGTTTCACACAGAGTTTCCACCGTGCAAACTGTGTATAAAGGTATCCAACTCTAACGTCATCTCGACGATACGATACTCCCTGCAGTTACCTCCAAGTTTCTAAGAGGGCATGCAAATAGAAGATGGTTGTTCTGATGCCAAAACTCAAGAGTTTGTGAGAGTAACTTTATTTGGTGCTTGTGTCTGCGAAATATTTCATTTTTTTGGGGTATTTTGCATTTTCGGTTGGAAGATCGGATTGGGAATTGGGGTGATCAAAAAATTAAGAATTTAGTCGCTGAGGTCGAGGACAAGTTTGTAGATGTAACAAGACGGTTTTTTATATGCAATGGTTTGAAAAAAAATGAAATTTCATGGACAATTGACTAGTTATTGATCAGTCGACTAGCCATCGATTGAAAAGTCAATGACATTTGAAATTTTTGAGCAGTAGGAAGACGAGATCTCTCCAACGTGAATTTTGAATGCCAATATGAATTTTCAGTAGCCCATCACGCCCAATTTTCGATTAATCGAAATTAATTTTTCCTATTTCTTTTAATTTTCATAAAATGATTGAAATAGGAATGACAGCTTCCATTGATTTTTCATGAATTTTTCAATTTTTAATGACGCAATTCGTTGAAATTTCAGTGGAACAGTAATGGGAAAATAATTTTCAAGAAGTTTACCGGAAATTATAGCTAAGAATTTTCAACAGTGTATTGTTCAATGTGGAGTTATCGTTCAAGTGGATCTTTAAAAAAAATTTCTGTTTAGAATTTTCCACTTGAAATATGGGAATATTTACAAGTTTTAGCGTCGGTTGCCCCAAGCCCTGCTAAATAAATCCCCAGAATAAATTCATGTGAGAAGAAATTTTATTTCACAGTTGGACGATTTTAGAAATTCATTGTGGAGTGGTTCAGCCGTACGGTCGCAAATATCGCCTAGATACCTCATAATTAGCGAAATGAAAAATTAATTTAAAAAATTAATTAATGAAAAATTAGCGAACAAGCAAGTAATCGTGGATCGAACTCGAATTTGAGTACTTTTTTAGCCTACATCGCGGAAAAAGTGCGAGACGAATAGTAAATTTCGCTTCGTTGGCCCGGGAAAGTTTACTGAACATGAGGTTACTTGTGCCGATACTGTAAAATTTACCCTGCATTCCATCAAAAATTATCCTAGTGAACGTGAATGATTGCCCGATATTGCGTATAATTTTTCTGCAATCGAGAATGATTTTTACTGAACTTGTTCCGTGAAATTTTACTTCCATTCGTGCCCATGACCTTCAGATGCACTGCTAGAAATTTTTAGAAATTTCTTGGGAAATATGATAGTAATTCCCATGGGAGTAATATTGAAACCGATTTAGGGAAAAAGTGATTATGAAATTTCAAGTTTTAGGTAGAATTTCAGAAAATTCATGAGTTTTGAGTGGGAGTTAGACGGAAATTTCACAAACATGAATTTTCAGAAACGAAATTGAATGAATTTTCAATTTTCCCTGAACTTTTCAGATTTTTCTCATTTTTTACTGAATAATTGAATTGAAAAATTGAGCATTTAATTGATTTTCACATTCGAACAGTAAATCAACGGAATATTCGATTTTTCAATGACGATTTTCTGAAATTTCAGTGGAAATTAAACACGATAAAAATTTCCGGGATTTGGATAAAGTACGATACCAGTGTGGAAAATTTTATTACACAGGAGAATAATTTTTGCATCCATAAATGTGTTTTTTATTACCGAACGAAATGTAATTCAATGAAAAAATACCTGGTTGTGGAGTATATTTTTGGATTCGTTCGGTAATAAAAAAAACACCCATGAATGCAAAAATTATCCCCCACAAATAGGTATTTTTTCATTGAATCACATTTCGCTCTAGTAAAATTAACTTTCGTGCCGTAAAATGTGCCACGATTTTCTAGATAATTTTCATCCAACCTCTCTCCGTGCGTGTACCCCTTGAGACCTGAGATTTTTACAACCTCACGAATCAGAACAGTTACCTCCGAATCAAATATATATATATTTTTCAATTCGAAGGTTCTCTTTTGCTCTGTTAACGAAGCATTGTTGATTATATCCTTGATTTATCGATTTTGTTACCTTGCATTAGTGGTAATCGAGCTCGGGATCTGCATTGTTGTGCGGCTGGTGTCATTGAGCTGGTTATCGTCGTTGGAATAATTATCAGTTTGGGTGGGAGAAACATGTCAGTACAATCGCGATTGAACACCCACCGATACAGAGAATAAAATACAATTTTTCGTGGTTGCTTATTTTCCCTCTGAAGGATAAATCGGGACTAGGGGATTTGGAAAATCAATTACGTCCCACATTTAATCCGAACAATAATTCGTATAATTACCCCAAATCTGGCGTTCTCATCACACAGGATCATCCCCCTGTTGATTCATTATTTGACCGGACGTGTCACCTTGTCCCTCATAATCTCGTTCGCTCCCGACAGCTTGAATTGTCACTCCTGCAGGGGATTATTGATTCAATCAGTGAAAGAAATGAATGATAACAATTATTTTCGCAATCACAGCTAATGAAAATGGTCTACTACTGTTGAATGATAGGTGGCAGCACCGCACTGCTCGTTTTCAATTAAAGAGAGAATCCCCACAACATCCAATGGAAAGAGAGACAGATCATAAGAACGAGTTGAACAGCTAACGTGAGAGGACTAAGAGGAAGAATAAAATCGAAGGCTTGTAAAAAGAATAACAGAAACATTGAAGAGATAAAAAATGTAAAACAGTGAATGAACGTTGGTCTGTTCTCCTTTCTTTTTCTCATCTTCTCGCATCTCTCTTTCACCCCGAGGCCTGGGACTAGTGAGGGAGACGAGGGGGGACTGGTTTGGAGCACTTCTAATGATTCCTCGGAAATAATGAAGCATGACTCAGTATCGAAAAGGGGCGGAACCAAGGGCTCCCCCTAAGGTCCAGTTGAGCCTTTATCCGTGGTAATAAGAACCAACCTGGAGGTTGGGCACTAATGAGGCTGCCCCACCAGGCAAAACAAACTAAAAAGAAACATAACAAAGAGGGAGAGAATGATAACTGTTGAATGAAATTCGAATGAGAGTGAAGAGGATATAAAATCCGAAGGGGGTGGAGGAGTTTGTATTACGGAGGCGAGGATGATCATCGTGGATTGGTCGTTGGGCAAGGACTCAAGGCGTTGTGGTTGGACGGGGCAAGCCTTGGTGGGTTATAATCGCAGTGTGTTTCAGGTGAGGAAGAAAAGAACGATCGGAGGGAAGAGAGAATGGAGCGGGAGGCTGGTTGAGAAGAATGGAGCAACAAACAGTGCAATTGTGTATTGAAACAAAGGGAGGGAAAAGAAACTCGGGAATTCCCTTCTCATCTTGTTTCTTTCGGCTCGACAAAAAATTTTACAAACCCGCGGGTGAATTATCGTTGAAAAATTTTAACGAGACAATGTTCTTTGTCTGATTTTTGCAGCCCCAACAGGTGATTACCACGACCTGTCTTCAGATATGATTGAATCGATCACGCCTCAAGTCTCTGCCTGGCAGATAGATCGTGTCGAATCAATTTTTGCGTGGAGAGAGAGAGAGAGGGAAGAAAATTCGACATGTATAAATCACTGCCACTCGGGGAACAATGCAGATGATGATGGATCACATATTTGTGTGAAACCGTTGAATCACGCTTGATATTTCAACGATTTTGTCGTCATACCTGAATTTGGCTCAATGAAATTTCGATTAAACAGGGGGGAGAGCGCTGTTGTACGTGAGTCAATCTTCACTATGGTTCGGTAGATCTGCTTTTGGTGGGTAGAGGGTTGGGGGAGAGGGGGATTGGTGCTAGAAGCGCGCGGCTTCGACAAAGGGAGACAAGATTGAAGGGAGTAGGGGCAAACGAACGTTGAGAGAAATCTCACGCTTCGCTTAATTAATGAATGCCGGCATCGCTCCTCTTTTGATTCCCCAAAAGCGTGAGCCGACTGGAATCCTTTATTTTTATGATTTTCTGAAATCCCTCTTCCTTCTTTTTTCCAACGTTATCTCGTCCATCCATCTACCTATCTGTCCATAATCAAATCTCATCCTTCTTTATGTTTCACTTTTTCCACCGCAAACACACACGCAACCCAATCCGAATGTCTCCTTGTATTTATACTGAGATAACCAATGGCTTTTTTTTATTATTTTTATTTCAAAAATAAAAATGGTAACATTCAGTATCTCTTGACGAGTCGACAGTCGGCTGGTGTTCTTTGAAGATAATCTCTCGGTATCGAACAAATCGATGTTTGATTTGAACGAAAATTGTATAAACACGTGAAAGAGTGCCAAGTGATAACAAGCAATGACGACAGATTCATACCGAGTGTTACCGAGTAAATTCACTCGGTAACACCGTTGAAAGTCGCATTAATACCAAACGGTAAATGATAAAACAGTAATTGCCGAGGGGAGAGAGGAGTGACGGACGAATTTCCATGTATCGAGTATCTCATGGCAATAATTCTTTACCATGCAATCGAGTTATATTTGCCAACAGAAATAGTAATGATGAACCTCGTGCTGGCGTTGACAATTAAAAAACAACAGTTGTCGGTGAAATTGGCCGATTTTAATTATAGCCTCATATCCGGTTTGTATGCTGTACACCCAGCATAATGGTTCTTTTGAAGCAAATAAAAATTTTTATTTGGAATTTTGACTTATTTCAAAAATACTTTTGGTACAAATGAATAAATTTGTTTACTTGTTCCAAGAAAATGATTCGATTATTTTAAACAAACTATTTATTTATTTCAAATAAATGAGCTTTTTTAATCGAACAAACGATTTATTTATTGCAAATGAATAGTTTTTTTCCTTTTAGAAAATCATATTTTCACGTATTTTGTGAGAAAATTTTGAAGGTGCGTTTCAACAATATTTGTGGGCTATGTGGAAAAAGGTCGTATGAATCTAATCCAGGAAACGTATACATATTGACGTGAGACAAGTAATTTTTTCTCATGCTTTTAAATATTTTTGTATTCAAGTATGATTTGGTCGCAAATGGACTCACTCAAATCGCATAGAATAATCATCAATCTGGAAGTATTTACTGTTTCCATGATTTTTTCTGCATGCATTGATTCAAATAAATATTTTTCTGGATGTATTCTATATTCATTATCACATCCAAAGTGAACTCTTTAATCATATCAACCGTCGACACTATTTACCCATCCCTCGGTAATCCCCACAATTAGTCAATTATACTTCAAAGTTAATCTCAAGATAAGTGACATAACGCTTTGATTCTCATCGATCATAATCGATCCCCTTGCGCCGTCCAAGTGTATACCGATAACAATTGTCCCAGAGATATTCCGAGAATGGGAATTTGATTTGAAATCAAGTGGTCTGTATTAATTATACCGGCAGCCTCCTTATAACGTAATTTATGGGAAGCACGCGAGAGAGAAGAGGTCCCCCTATCAATCCACCCGAGATTAATCACTCTCGTCTACACCGAAAACCCCTTTTGTCCCCATACAACGGCTAAACTCCCTCCCCCACATTCCCCTTTCCATCAAGCCAACTCAATCCTATCCACTTTACGCTTATAAGTAGGATACACCTACTCCCCTCTAGTACGTATACAGTGTCTCAACGCCATCGGCAATATACAAGTTGATTTATGAAACGAGGAAAGAGGGGTTTATATACCGTCATAGAGACGAGATGTTACGCGAGGGCGTCTTCAAGTTCATCCCCCGTCGCGATAACTGTATCCTCACTTCGTCTTGTTCGCATTGGTGTACATATTTGTGAACATGCGCATGATAACACAAGTGCCTCCGGCTGATTGTTACCGACTCAACCTCCGTACAATCTGGGTTAATAATATTCCATGTCACGTAACGTGGTTTATAACCACGTGAATAATTTTCAAATGAAAAAAAAACAAAATTCTACAGCCAAATTATATCAACAATAATGTTCTTTCGCCATGAACAGCCAGCGCTCTCTGTGCCACAACGACTGAACCTCCTGCCGGTCCGGTGACACTGAAAAATTCTTCCTCTCTTTCTCTCTCTCTCTCTTTCCACCTAGGAATCCACTACACCTTTTTACCCTGACAGTAGACACGTCTCACTCGGAAAGCTATATCCAGTGATCACGAGTGCATTTCCATCCCCCCGCCCCGCCCCGCGCTGTAGTGCAACAAAGACGGACAAATCCACCACCTCCCCCTTCTTCTTTTACAAATAAACAAGGATATATCTTAGGGTGGGGAAAATTCGCCCCCCTGGTGGTTCACCAGACACTCAAGGTGGGGAACGGGTGGAGAGAGACACTCCCGAGTGGGGATGAAACTTTCCGCCCCTCATTGCAAACACATCCTCCTTCCACAGCTATTTCTCCTCCTCATTCACTTCATCTCTCTCCTTTAACCCAGCTTTTGCACATCTGCCTTCGTTCTCCACAAGTTCTCTCTCCTCCCTCCATCTTTTTTCGCTCCATCTTGGTGGGTTACAGTACCACATTCAAACGCTTACCAACAAACTCCAACGTCGACTCGTGCTGCCACCTGAGTCCACAGCACTCGTTCGTTAACAATCAAACGTACAAAGTGCCTCTGTCGTCAGACATCAGCCCCCCTCACCCCCCTGCGCCTCCCACCCTCCGCGGCGATATTAATCCTCAAAAAATACAGTGGGAGTTTGCACTCCGAGTGGATTTGAATTTATTAAACCCACTGAATAGATTAACTACGATTGAAGCCATCATCCCACGAAATATCTCCGCCACAATGTTACCTTTCTATAAACCCAAGCCCATAAACTACATATTGAACTAAAGTAGTGAGTCGTGACTGGGATATTTGCCATAGGAATAAACCCGAGGTAGCGATCAAGCTGCTACAGTTATAAACACGAATTGAAACCCATATACTCCACGTAGAGTGTGTTAGACAGGATCGGCGGGGGGGTGGAGGGTGGGAAGGCACTCGGAGGAGAGACTATGTGAGTAAAACGCCTCGGATGGAGTAGCAGGAGGGATGCGTGTTATATAGATTGTGGGGGGGTGTGCGAGAGGAGGGACGAGGGAACTGTGTGTAGACCGCGGTGTTAACAAACGGTACACTAATGTTTCACATCTCAGCATGTGCCTCGAGGTTTCAGTGTACATACAGTGAGTGAGTGAGAGAGAGCGAGAGGGAGAGGGAGAGTGAGTGAGGATCGCTTAGATTTGTGCTTTCTACCTCACTCTGTCTCACTGCCTCCCCTCGGTGTTACTTCCCTCCGATGTGTGTTTGGCAGCCGCAGGAGCAAGAGCGCCAAGTAGCTGAGAGTCCTCTCTCCCAAGAAACGCAGGCAGCGGCACCAGTCGTTTCAGTATTTCGTAGTAAACGTACGTACGTACACTGGAGGGTTTTTGGGGGCTATAGTACTGTAAATGGGCATGAGGGAGGGGGAATAAAAGTGGTGAGACGGTTTAACGCCGAGGGTAGAGTAGGGGTTATTTCAAACGCATTTAATGGAAATAGTTGGTGAAAATGGTGGGGATAAATACAGAGACACAAGAGTTGAAGCGACTGGGGTTTGCCACGCGTATTTCTGACGCGGAAAGGCGGTGGACGGGGGCGGAGCCGTGGCTTGTCCGCGCCCCCAAGAGGGGAAAAAACCGCGACTCTGCGCGTCCCATCTGACGCTTATAAATGCGGAGTAGGGATAAAGAATACTGGTGGGATATGTTCAAGTGGGGAGAAAAAGGAATTCCACGATTTATTTCGAAACTCCCTACGGCGCCGAGGAACTTACGGTTTCTCTGTTTAGGGGTGGGTTTTTGGGGTTTTGTCAGCGAGAATAGTCTAATGTGTGTAATGTATGAATGGAAGGGAAAATGGGGAGGATATGTAATTTTTATCTAGTAATTTTCTATCCCGCAACCCTCAATACAGGCGGAGATTCGTAGTGACCCATTTCTTTGCTAATTATTTCTTTTAATTCTCTGTAATCGACTGATTATATCCATCTGTATTCCACTTGCAATTAAATCGTCTTTCAACTCAACATTCCGCATTAAATCACAGCTACTCCAGCCTCCGTTCATCTCGCATTCAGCATAAACCATGTAAGTGATAACAAGATGAATGGAAACCAGTATGAAAACGATTACAAGAAATCATGTTCATGTACTTCAATACCACGAAGTACATGAGAATGAAGTTTCAAAGAAGGATAACTGCGGTCGGACGAAACCGCAGTACACATACACGTGGTGAAGAATTTCCCATACCCTGCGGTTGTGTACTGCACTGTACAAGGTGTGCGGAAGGATATGTCGATGGACGATCGACGGGCCTCTCCCTCCAAGGGGTAGTAACGAGAAACAATAGACTGAGTGAGAATGAATGAGTGAGGGAGAAACGATCGAGTGCAGTGAACAAACTGCCGGGGGAAGAAGTCAGCGGCAAGTAAGCAGCGCCGCCGATGCTAAACTTCGGGATCTATCGAACTAAAATTGTCGTGTAGTTTTTCCCTCCTCCTGCCCCTCCCCGCCCCGCGCTCGGCAAAATTGTTGTATGTACCCCAGTGTGCCTGTACGTGGCTGTATCCCCACTCTCGGGTTCACTCTCAGGGTTTATCCCCACCCAGAAACGAAAGCGAAGCGAAGAGGGAAGAAAGCATGGCAAGCTTTATCGGTGTATAGAGCGGTGAGACGGAGTGGCATAGGGGCGGGGGGGATTGAAAACCTGAGGACATGCAGTGGCGAATGTGAGCGAGGAAGACAGAATTTTACCATGTGGACATAGGTGACTGGAGAAGGGGGTGGCGTGAAGTGGGGAGAGAGGGGCGGAGAGGGGGGAAAGGTGGAAGAGAGAAAGAGTAGAGGAAACGTGAGGTTGGCTGTGTGGCCCCACGAGCCGACTCACCATATTTTATTGTCGCGTTTGCCAACGCTAACCGCCAAGCGTAAGGTTCCTCCGCGGGACGATATTCTACCTCGAGGGCCTGCCGGCTTTTCAAACACACGAGTATAATGAAACGACGACACAACACCACCAGAGGTGGCACCTGGATATACACAAAGAAGTGTCTTCCCTCTCCCACCACCCTAACTCCTTCTTTCTTGCCTTTACATATAAACGAGTCCTTTGTGAGGGGTGGAGAGAGGGGGGTCTCACCTCTCTCACTCTACATCGCCTTTTTTTTTCCGTACAGTGGCGCGCGGCGTGCCGAGTTCTGGACCCTCCCACCGCCCCAGGGGTGAAACCATCTCACAAAAATCAGCGCTTCATCCAATTCTCCCCTTCCCTCCCTCTCGGGCCGGCGTCCATCAGCCCTCCTGCTTGTGTCTCCCTCACCTCCAGTTGTTGTTTTTTGCTTTTTTTTTAAAGAGCAAAAAGAAGTACAGCGACAACTGCCACCACCACCAACATCAGAATCATCATCAGCACCAGCCAGTCCTGGCTTTTACCACCACCACTGGTAACAACTGAAGCTGGTTTGTGCCGTTTGCAAGGAAACTAACACAGAGTACTCATCGGAAGGGATTATATACCACACACCAAGCAATAGCTGCTGAGTTTCCTACAGCTCAACGTTATATCAACTTACTCGTATACAACGTTTGTCCCTTTCTGTCCTCCTTCGTCTCCTTCTATTTGTGCCTTACCTCTTTGGAGTTGTTGGATTGTACAAGAGGGCCCCTGAGGGTGGGCGAAAAGCGCACGGTGGCAGGAGGGCGCGACAAGACAAGAGAGTGGCACGAGGCAAGAGACTGTCGTTTGTGCCCTGGACCTCCTCCCCCCGCTCTTTCGCGCTCTCTCTCGCTCCTCACGTCCTCCTTCATTCTCTCGTCCGCTCTTTACATACCTTTATACACATACGTGTAACCAAAGGATATACGAGACATACTCCTTTGGTTGAGAAATAAACGGCGCATGTGTTGGTCCCTCGGAGGTTACCTCCAGAGGTTGAATGTTTGTGTTTGTAGACCTCTGAAAACCCGACGACTACGAAACCGAGCCACTGGACTCCACACGGTGCGACACCGCCACCGATTGCCTGTGCGCAACCACCTCTCTCACTCGCCCTTTCGCGGTCTTCACCACCGTGTGCTATCGTCGTCCGTCGCTCCGGGAAACGACTGGAAAAAAAGGCCGAACGCCGCAGCGCGAAAGAGAGAACGTCGCTCCCTCCCCCTCCTCATCGAAACCCCCTGGTTTTATCCACCCCCTTTTCGGTGGGAGAGTACATACACCGGCGTAAAAGGCGAGTGAGACAGAAGAAGTGCAACCGCGTTACACGCCGCGCCGCAGTCGAACGCCCGCTCTCACTATATACCAGACTTTACTCGCAAGCCAGTTTGTACTTGGCGCCCTCCACGAGAGTCTACGAGTGAGCGCCTGCTCCCGTGCCTCTCGCCGAACTTCAAAACTTCAGTCAAAGGGGGGGTTGATTGTTCACTCATCAACAAAGTCGCTGAGTTACCGATAATCATTTGATGTTCATTGTGAGAGGGACGGTAATCCGAGTGACAAATAATTTATTAAAATGAAGTGCAAAAGAACGCGGAGAAGTAGAGGAATAATGAGTTGGAAAAAATTGAGGGAGCATTAAAGCTGTTTCAAGGAGCATAAACGTGTATTCAACATCTTCCGTCAGTAGTCATCAGTTCCCCCTCTCATCTGTTTAAAATCCTTCCTTCCTCCTCTCACACTCGGACACTCAGTTCCCCGTCTCCCTCCAGCATTTTCCCTCTCATTCGCAAAACCCTCAGTACTGTCCTCCCAGGTTTCCACCCGCCTCTTCTTCCTCCACCTCATCCTCTTTTCCACACCGCGCCTCCTCGTAACCCATCGCACACTCTACTCCTCCATTCTCTCACTCTCTCTCTCTCTCTCTCTCTCTTCATCTCTTTTCCCCCCTTTTACTGCGCGAGAGAATTCCCCCCGATTTCTTCCCCTCCCCGTTCGCAATACCGTAACTGTGCGCCGCCTCGCTCGCTCCACTCAAACTCTCCCACCTACTTCACAAATACCCACTCTCTCTCTGTCTTACTGTGCGGATGACGGGCGACGCGGGGGGAGTGAGCAAACTGTGCGATTCCCCCGTCGAAAAGAAACGACGATTCGGTTGTGTGTGGATAGTCGCGACCGATCATAGCTGGCGCGTCGATCGGATCAACCAGGGGAGAGCGAGAACAGCCGCACAACAGAGTGCCCGCCACATAGTACCGTGAATTCTTCGGACACACTCTTTTTCCCCCGTTAATCGTGTGCGCTCATAATTGCAATCAAATTAAATTACCAAAAATTTGATAATCAGTGGCGGTACAAAATACCAACAACAACCGAATGACATTCGACAATTGTCACTGTTATAATACAAGGCGTCGTGGCAATAACAGAGCCCGCCCCTTGTTCAACACGCTGGAGTACGACAGCCGGGTTGTCAGAGTGAAGTGACTGTTACCACTAGAGTGAGAAGATTTTTTTTTCTTCTCCCCGGAGTGCGAGAAGAGTGGGGGGAAGAGGCACAGGGACACAGTGAGAGAGACCCCTTGTCGACAGTTCTTTTCACGGAGAAGTCAGTTTGGTAGTTTTCATCGTCGAGGGAAAACACACGCCGGTCCCACGCAATCCGCCTCGACGGATTTTACTTTTCCCACTCTGACTTGTGACAGTGATTGTGATTATTTTCATCTTTTTGGATTTGCCCATGTGATTTGCCTCATTGGATTTTATGTGAACGCACAGTTTTACGACTGCAATTGATTTTTTTTGTTTTTTTTTTTAATTTTTCGAAAAGAGAAAGGGGAAATTCTCGTCGTAGACGAGTTTAGTGACGTGATTTATCAATTATTTTTTGTTGTGAGTTATCAGTGACTGTGATAGCAGGTGGTCACGCACACAATGCTAGCGTAGCGGATCTTGACGATCGCGGCCCTGCGTGGCCGACACATCATGTCACAGTTCTCTTACAGAGGATCACCAAACTTGCAGGTGAGGATCGTATGACAGCTGATGAGTGCGTTGATACAGTAACCGCGCGAATGTTTCGCGTTACCCGTGGTTCAGGGCAACGGCATCCCAATGTGATACTGCAATTATCAGTTTATCATTCCTAGTTCAATGATCATTGAGTTCAAGTTATAACTACCGGATGTTTAATATTTATTATTAGCCAATGCAGCGGAATACGAGTGTGAATTATTTGAATGTTCGGTTTATCGGAGACTGGATTCTGGTGTTTGTCATAGGCGCTGATAAAACCCCCGATTAATGTCACGACATTTTTCGGACAGTAAATAATGTCAAAAGGCGCACGTGGAGTCGAATAAATTCAACAGTACAATGAAATAAATTCAGTTATTTAATTAGAGATAGTGCGGGGACTTCTCGAGTGAAAATTATGTCGGCCCGACAGATCGTACACCGATTGCGTTACGTGCGTTGATGCCCGAGGGGAATTCATTAAATAAATGAGTGCTGAAAAGGGGGGTAACAATAAACACGAGAGGGGGGGACGATAAAAAAAATGGAAAACCGGGGAAAAATAAAAATAATGATGATAAAATTCAGAGGAGTAGAACCGGCGTTGAGTGTTGTTTTCTTCATGCTAAAAAATCAACTAGTCAAGTCGGCTGGAGTTTGGTTTGATCGAATAAACGTGTTGGCTGGGGTTCTGCGTGTGTCCCAGCCTCGTGTTCATCGCGATAACAAACTTCTCCAGCAGTACCTGAGATGTCTGATTCGTTTGGGGCTCAAAACAAATGCGTTGTCGTTGCTCGTGTACCTCGACAGTTTAGATCGAATCCACAACATTTTTAATATTATTTTTTTTTACGTGTTGATTCAATAAATAATTACACAGGGCAAACTTGCACCTATATCTCGATTTGATACACCTCCACTGGTTGTTTTGTATATCGTTGAAATAGCTGGCCAGTGCTAAACTGATCGTCAGGGTCCATCAATAAATAAACTCTTTATTTTTAACGTCCACTAATGAAACCGACAAGGTGCTTTGAATGTTTGTGCAATCGCGTGACGATAAACTCGCTGCCATTAATTATGGCACTTATTGACTATGTTATTATCGCCAGCCGATCATATTTTGAGGTATGAAATGATGGTGGTGCCCTTGCGAAAAAAATTACACACGAGTCCATGCAAGTTGGTAACACTGATGAGGGTACAGAGGCCACGTGTCCCTCCATAACCACCACACATGTGCACTATCCATCCTCATCCTTGCACTTTAGTTTTAATGTTAAAGACTATCTGACACCGTACGGATCACGTGTCACATCAAATTGATGTTTTTACGACGTTGTTTCCCATCGCAAATGCATTTGTTACAAAATTACTCTGTTTATTATTTGTCATTAATGCGAGGACTGGTTAAAAAGATGATGCAAGACACTCAGCCGTCGCCTCGGCAACGCATTAAAACGTTGTTTAGCATTCGAGTCGTTTAGTTTACCTCGAGTATGGCTCTTCAGTACAATTTTTCCTCTCGAATGTGCAGTAGTTGGCTGTGAGATTTGGTTCTCCGCGAGCGTGCATTTTCATCCTTCATTTGAAATAATTTTTTTTTGTGAATTTCAAAGAGAAACTCGGTGTAAATTTAGTCACTCTAGCCCACGGATAATCTCCAATGTCACTCATCCTAATTGAGATAACTCCGTCTCCCTGTCTTCGTGCACCAGAAAACAGACACAAGTTTATTTCGGTAGTGAATTTGTTGGTGTCTTTAGAAAGTAAGTTTTAACAAGTTTATAATATACAATAATCCACTCCAATATTTCCATTTTAATGAACAACCTAGTCTTCGTGTATTCAATGATAACCGGCGATAAGTCTCCTTTGCACATTAGAGTCATGTAAGAATATGTTGGATTAAAATACGTCTGGAAATGCTAATGAATTACTCACATGTACGCAACCGAAACCGGTAGGTGGAATGTCTCGTTTATTCAAACGGCTTATTTCTCTCCGACTCTTCCATTATCATCGGCTCCCGATATATCATGCATTTATTGAAAACCGTTGAAAAGAAGAAAATAAAATGACGTCCCTTGTTTCCAATCAGTCTTAGGTTTTGTCTTTTTTTCCACTAAAGTATTTCTCCCTCCCCTGTTGCCATGTTTATTCAGTCATTAAAATTAACCAGACGAATTCCATTGCGACTCCAGTAACAATAATACATCACGTCACAATGTAAATGCGTGTTGGCAACACACGGTGAGGCTGCCAAGCCTCAATGTACATGGAAAAATCGACGTAAGAGGTGAATGCCATTGAATGTGTCTGTGCGTTGTAAAACGAGAAGCGCACGAAAGAGTCCAGTGCCACGAGAGACTCATTGACGGGGCTGAGGTGGAAGGAAAAAAAATTATGAATGGCATATTATTGCTGTGTTAGCACCCTTCTTCGCATATACGTTCTCACTGATACGTATCTCATGCACCCAGTTTAGCGTTCTCTAGTTATACGCTGACTCGACAGTCACGTAGGAATTGCTCGGGGAATCGTTTTCGGTGTCCCTCTCTCTCTCGCCCCTTTCCTCTCCTAGCAGAGTGCAACGCTGACTCAGATCCGCCCTCGTTGCAATCTTCAAACCTCTTTCTCACTTCGAATTCTCCTTTTCCAACTCATTTCTTTTCTTTCTTCTTTCTCAACGAAAAATTTCATCGTAAACTCTCAATCTGTCAACGCACACGCAAGCCAACAGATTCCCTGGACAGCTTCCGGTCGTCGTATTTCGTTGTCCCCTCGATGCCCCCTACCCCTTCCACGCACTGAGAAACGTAAAATTGTTTCTGCTTGGGTTTAAAAGAGGATGCAATGAGAAAAAAAATTGAGTGAGACAAAAAAAATGAAGCGAATTCTCGGGGTTTCGCGTCACTGATTTCGCTTCTTAGAATTGAAATTCACTCCCTCTCTCGTGATGTACATTTTCATTCGTATAAGGCGCCTTGAACAAACGCCGGATGTAAGGACCTGTGTCGCGCTCTCGATAAGTAACGTCTATCTTCGTTACAAACTCACTGTCGTTAACGTTTGCTTTGTTGTAATCTCTCTCGGTGTAGTCTCATTTGGTGTTGAACTTACGAGGAAACGACGGAGTCGGATGACGGCGCACATAACACACAAGGTGGATATAACAACCGTTGCGTTACCAGTGTATAATATATCGTCGGTTTAGTTCATTCAAACGTTCATTGAGATACTATCATATCGCCGTTTTTATTTCTTTTTTTTTGTCTTTATTAAATCTCTCAGGGTAATTGGTCGTTGTATTACAGTTACAACAATGTGGAGTGTCGAGGATGTACGGTTACTTAAATCCAAATATTCTAATTACACAAAACATGAAAAGATGTACCAAAATTTACAATCACAGTAAAATATTCCTTTTCAAAAATTTCCATTGAAGAAATTACAAATAATGATGAAGAACTCTCAAGGAGCTCTTCATCAGGGCAATATTTACTCTGCACAAAAAAAAATTTTTTTACAATCAAAAACCAAATGAAAACAGACTAGTCATACTATTGTTGAAACTATTTCACAGATGAAGCTGAAACTGGTAAAAGATTCGACAGCAAAAGATTTGTCTTAGGCGAATCTAGGGGTGTAAAGTTGTTAAGTAATGTACAAACTCTTTCGCACTTGAAAAACATTTTTACATATGATTATTTGACTCTCCTACACTTAAATATCCCCTAAATCGAATTTTCCGCTGACAAATATTCTGCTACTTTCAACTTCATATTTCACAGTGCAGTTATTGTAAGTTATATTCCGACAGATTTTCTTTAAAAAATAAATAACTGATTAAGAATTAAAATGAACAAAATAAAAATACCTAAAAGTCCAGAGGATGTAAAGGACCAGCAGAGTTCTGTCGTTAAAAATACTCCCACACTGATAGAAAGGATTAGTTATTTTTAATTCGGTCTGACCAAATGTGGATTCGTTAATAGTTAATGAATCTCGTTTGGAATAAACGAATGATTCTATCAGTGCATGAATTCTAAATGTCAATCATCCCTTGAAATTTTGGAAATCTTCTCAGTTAACATGTTCTTTGTGTCTTGAACCAATTTTGTAAATATTGTCCTGGTGAGCTCCTGAAGAGCTCCCTGAGATTTCGAAACGTTGGCAAAGTTGAACAAAATGATTTGTAATTTCTGCAATGGAAGTGTTTGACTTTTTTTTTTTTTTTTTCGGCAATTTGAAACCTATATACAAGGTTTATTAGCCTGAGCCGTAAGGCAATTCAGTATAGTACATGGCAACACTGATAATATTTTCAAATTACATTGGTTGAAGAAGTTATCAATAGATTTTATAACAAAGTGTTTGTCTTCATACCGCTATACTGTTATAATTTTTTTGAAATTTCATGGAAGGTATTATAGTAAATCTCATAAAAGTGACATTGAATCGAATTTAGGGAAAAAAATTGTTATGATTTCTACTTTTAAGCAGAATTCACAGAAATTCATGAGTTTTCAGTGGGAGGGAGATGGAAATTTTACAATTGAATTGAATTTTCAGTGGAATATGAATATTCAGAAACAAAATGATATAAATTTTCCATTTTTCCCTGAATTTTCCTGATTTTTCCGAATTTTTACAGGATAATTGAACTGAAAAATCTAGTATTTTATTGATTTCCAGATCATTTGAACAGAAAATCACTGGAATATTTTATTTTTCAATGATAAGATATCCTCAAATTTCAGTGGAACTAGAACACGATAAAAATTTCCGAAATTTGGCAGGGAAAATTCAGACAAAAATTTTTAACAGTGTATTTGGACAGTTTTTGCCTGGGATTAGTTAAGGAAAACCATGAAAAGATATAAATCACAGATTGCCGTTGTTTATCTGTCGTTTTTCGTCTGACCCGCGCGATTCTGAGGGATTTCATGGGGCGAATAAATATTGAACCATCCTCTGACGTTTATCGCCACACAGAGACAGATAGAGGTGAAACTAAAGTCAAAGGTAAAGGGCAAACTCGGAAAAACCGTAAGCGATAGAGGAACAAAAATAGGCTCATACCCGTAGCCACCTATAACAGGGGCATAAGGGCGGAACGAGAGTGCGCACGATGCGTGTGGGAACATAAGTAAGTACCGCTTAGGGCCTAAGCACACAGGACGGTCCATCAATCTGGTCAGGAGTCAATATTTGTTCGGTTGGGCCTCGTTGCAAAGAGGGCATCATCGGCACACATAAAGGAAACGAGAAAAAGTGATGAACGAAAAATGGGAGGGAGACACCCGGTGTCTCTGAAAAATATCTCCACCCCTCCACCGCAATCACTGTTTCACCTTTTAGAAGTTGCTGGACACGCGTGACAAATGCTCTTACTGTAAACACAGGCGCATCTGTGTGTACAGGATAAAATTCCCCCCCCCCTTCCCCTCAGTTCCCCCTTTTCCCAATATTCTCTCCTTCTCCGAAGATATTCAACCTGAAATTATATAAATCGATCCGAGTACTTGGTCTGCCGTTAAAGTCACTAGGCATTGCTTGAATTTTTTTCCCTCGATAAAAAAAAAGAGGGAAAAAAAGGCCATGCGAAGCCAAGAGTGCGAATCACAGTGTAAAACGCACTTATAAACAACACGGAGCAATCGTGGTATCTCTTCTCCCCCCTTTTGGATAAGTATACTGGTCCCGCAAGTTGCTCGCAAGATCGTTTTGTCCCCCTTGCCCCCTCCCGCCCCCCCTCTTCCTTCCAACGTCCTCTTTTCCCAAGAAAGTCACCAACTGGCCGACCTTGCTCGTGTCTTACGATTATTTTCGCTTCTGCCTCACAGTTAAAAAGGCTTTATTCGCGACGATAAAAGCTCGCGAGATCGGCCATCAGAGATGAAATCCAGCGATAGTACCTCAGCCTATCACTTCCAAAGTGCTACAGTATAACTCTCTGTATAATAACGTTCAGATTTAATTTAATACTCACCGTTTGTATTCCCTGATGAATGCCAGTACACAATCAGCACCGGTGTACAGCTCTCTTATATATTAGCCCATCTTGGCGCCCGCAGCTGCTCCCGCAGTCGACGACATTCCCCAACTCTATAAGATGAGTTATGGGTATTCAGTTATCCCTCGTTCGGTACACGCATTATACGAGAATCAGCAATTAGCTGTTGTAGCATGCTGGAACAAATAAGCAAATGCGGTGAACTAAATGCGCTCGATGTATCTGAAACACGCAGTCCCTCGTTAGAATATCATTATCGCAGCCAATTCCTCAGAGTCCCCTGGTACACTCAGTCTAAATCATTCGAATCTCCTCATCAACACAGATGCATGAGTACTTTTTAATTTTCTCGTGGTTACATTTAATTCCCCCCCCCCCCCCCCCCC